>NC_044274.1:15512999-15690319 GCF_003957555.1 Calypte anna | reverse complement strand
TTTCAAAAACGCCAAATAACCGCAATAAGTTCAAGGGTTTGCAAAGAGTCAAATGATTTCCCTTGAATTAAATGCTCTTTCCATTGCCCAGGTGTCTCCTCCCAGGTAACAACAGCTTTACGGGATTTTTTTTTTTTTTTCCAGCATCCGTAAAGACCGTAACTTTCTACCGTCTACCGAACTGTCAGACAAAAAATTACATGATATGATTCCTACTGCATGTTAGATAAAGGTGGTAACAAGCGATATGAGGGGTAAGAATTCGTTATTTCCCCGCTAAGCTGTCCCAAGGCTATTTGCAGGTCTGTGGAAGTTCACAGTAGCCAAACCAAATAGTCTTGCATTAGGGGGCAAAACGATCTGTCCCTCTCGGGTCCAGTCCAGCGATGTCTTGACATCGCGCTCTGTTTTTTGTTTTTGTTTTTGGTTGTGTTTTTTTTTTTTTTTTTTTTTTGTTTTGTTTTTTATCAAAACCAATAATAACAAATATAATTGATACACCTTGTCTAATTAAATCTCTAAGCTATCCCTATATCCTTAAATGATTTAACCATTCATTTAACCCAGTGTATGCAACAGTTAGTTTTTTCATGTTATCTTAATCGTTTTTGGTTGTGAATTGACTCTGAATGATCAGATAAATTTATGCAAATACACTCTATCCAAGTCTTCACAAACATAACCTAAAAGCTAACAATAAAAAGTCAGTGGCAGCACAATATTGTAAAACTGCGTGTCTGACACTATCAACATCTTTTAGCATCTGTGTTAAAATATCAAAAGTTAAGTTTATCTGCTTAGTAGTGCAACAAAATAGCATAACCAACAATCAACATATAGACCACGCATCCCATAATCAACATATAAACGATCACATAAATTACAACATTAACAAAAACCTGTTATCAATACAACACAATACTAAAAGCACAGTTCACACTACAGTGGAAGGGTTTAAATAACTTTTTAGTATGAGGAAGTTTAGATGTCCACTGGTGCATAGAACCAAGGGGGTAGAGGAGGCTTATCCGACAAAAGTTAGTCGGGGGGCCCCAAAAGCGTCCCCAGACCCCTCCCGGGTCACGGCACGGTGGAGTCCTAGTTTCCTCCATGGTTGCCAAATTGAAACCCAAAAAGCCAAATAAAATTGTTTAGAGACAAAATTTTAAGCCTATAAACAGCAAAGGCACACACACACACACACTTTTTTTTTCTCTGCTGTGGTGTCTGCAGCAGGGCTCATTTTCTGAGCAGCAGCAGTGTGTGCGGGGGGGCGAGAAGCGGCTGCGGAGGCAGGAGTGGGGGTGCTCTCCGTACCAGGAGCAACTCTCACTCTCCGCAGCAACTTCCAGGCTCCAAAAAGGCATACTCATTCTCATAACTGTTTTTTGTCATACTTCTCACCAATATATAAGAAAAACTAACAACAACCACTAGAAGATTCAAAAATGAAATGATATTGCTACTAAAATCTGGTAAAGTTACCCTGAAACAAAATGAAATGGTACAATTTCCTAAACCAAAACTACAAGTATGATTACCAACCAAGTTTTTTATTTCTGTATGAAACACCAGTGTACCATGCACCACAATATACATCAATATTGAGAACTGTATTGCAATGATGGTTCTTAAGCAGCTTTATCTTAAGCATTTTTACCTTAAGCAGCTTCTAAGAATTGGGCTGCTGTAGCACCTTTTTGGGAGTAGTCCTAATGCACTTTTAGTTTTTTCATTAGCATTGTCATACGCCAACATATAAAAAAAAAAATTTTTTCTTTTTTTTTTTTTTTTTTTTTTTTCTTTTTTTTTTTCTTTTTTTTTTCTTTTTTTTTTGTTTTTAACAAATTGAGATGTAATATTACCACTGAATAGAAGTTATCCACAAATTTTGAATATGACTCTACTCTCTCTAATATTTGTAAAAGAAAAGTTTGCTTGTGCAGGATCATGAACAATTTGCAAAGCCTTATATGCCAATTCTTTTGAAAGTTGTAACACTTCAGTTTGAAACCATGCCTGCAAATCTGCACGTACAAAAGGACAAGCACCGAGTAACATTTGTGCTTGCACTCCGTGTAATGCATCGGTGTTCTGTCTAGGAATCACAGCTGCATTTTCACACAGCATTTACCATTTGTGATGAAATTGCAATTGTTGAGAAAGAGTTAACAGAGTATTAATGAGCATTGCATTGCAGAGTATTATTGAGGCCTCTAACTAGGCCTCAATAAGTATTAACCCAATGTAGCCTAAGTTGAAGTAAGTCAGGATTGCTCACAACCTGTATATTTCTGAACTGTTTCCCCAACACTTCTCTTCTCCAGGCTGAACAACCCCAACTCTCTCAGCCTTGTCTTCACAGGAGAGGGGCTCCAGCCCCCTGATCATCTTTTGGCCCTACTCTGGACTCTCCCCAGCAGCTCCATGTCCTTGTGTTGGGGCCCCAGAACAAGACACAATATTCTCTCATGAGGGAGAACTAGACCAGCAAAACTTATCAACTACCTAAAAAATCACAGGAGTTGTAATGACATTATCATGTGCTAAACTGTTGGTCAGGATAAGACCTGACAACTGTTTAAAGTTGTGAAAAACACAGATACTACCCAAGTTATCCATAACTTAAAAAAAGTAATCTATAAAGCTATAATACTTATCATGTGCAAAGCCTTATCTAACCACTCAGATTTGAAAGTTGTAAAAACTACTGAATACCCACTTATTCTGTAGTCTATTTCAGGCTACTGTACACAGCGAGGCATTCTGTTATGTGGATGGCTGCTTCCCAAAGAAATTAAGAGCACTTTTGGGCATGCAGTGGGAGGAAAAAGGGGGGGAAAGCGGAAATGAGGAAAAGAGGAAAGAGAAAATAAAAAGAAGGTAATTGCTGTATTTTTACCTTTGACAAGTCTCAATATTTAGTCCCAATATTCAGTGTAATGTGTGGAAATAAAATAGTGAAGAAATTTTATCTCTCCCTCAGGATTAGTTGGTATACCCTGTTGTCAGTGCTTGTTTCCTGTTCAAGGTAATCTTTTAAAATAAATCCTACTGGCAAATAGTTTTCACTGCCTGCTGAGAGACAGTGAGCTCATTTGCATGTCAAGGCTTAGCTGATGCTTGCGACAGTTCTTTAACACTGTGTCTGACAGCTTGTAAAATAGAGGAGCCTTTGCAACTTTTTGAGAATGATAATTACATTGCTTCATTTCATTTATTTAGGAACAATCATCTATTTAGAACAGATACAGTTATCATTAAATAGTTGAAATTTCCTGACTCTGAAAAATAATTCCACCTTACTTTATTTTTAATTCATCTAGCTGAAATAATTCTTTATTTAATACTTTGGTGCATCCTTTCCTGCAGGTAACTGGTCTGACACTAAATAATATTGATGTAAGGGTTAGTATAAAATGCTTGCTAGTAATTGTATGGTGGTCACATTGACCTGATAGAAGCTAACACAGAATGTTTGTTTAATAGAAGCTAAGAAATCGTTTAGGTAGTCATCACCTTATACGGAAATACATGTGCTAAACTGATAAGTATAGCAACCTTGAGATAACAAACAGAACATGTTGGCTTGGCTGAAGACTGAATAAATTGGCACGCCCTGAAAAGAAGAGGTGAAAAGTTTACCCAGAGAAAGACTTTTGCTTCATTTTTACTTCATCCCCATGACCCCCACAACTACCACCAAGAGACACTACGGAAGCACAAGGAGATCATGAAAATGACCTCTTGGGACTAATTTTAACACAAAGCAGGAGTAGATGGTGCATATGTATAGCCGTATTGCGAAATCTGATGAATATATAGAACTTCAATGTATACAACAACAGCCCAAATGTGAGATTGGTGCACAGGGATTTCAGAGGAATTATCCCCTCGTGCACCCAGCACTGAATAAACATACCCCTCTCAATAACTTTCCAAGCTGTAGAGTTGTTTTCCACAAGTCAGTATAATACAAAAGAGAAAAATATTAATTATTGAAGTTCCCACCAGAAGGATGCTTTTTCTTCATGTTCAGTACTGATAGACCTCAGTTGTTAAATGATAATCAAAATGGCACAGAAATCTTTGCTGATGGTTAGCTGTAAAAGTAGATGGCATGAAGGTAGGCATCTTCCCTACAATACAGTCAGAGGTATACCTTCCACTTTGCACAGTCTTAACCAAATCTCACCTGAGAAGTGCAACCAAATTTCATTACTGGATCATTTGCACTAAGCAAACTTCCAGTAGCAACCACTTTAGGAAAAGTGTTGTCAAGTTAACCACTCTCATTTTTTTATTGTCAGCTAATGATGCAAATGATCCAGTAATGAAATTTGCCCTGGTCCTTCTGAAAGACAAATATTCAGTGCCATCAGTGCAGTCAGACAGAGAACCACAGGAGCCAAAGAAAATCAGCTTGGTCTTGGCTGATATTCCCGCAAGAGCAATAGAAGACAGTGCACCTGCAACTGCTAAATTAAAAAAAAAAAAAAAAAAAAAAAAAAAAAAAAAAAAAAAGAGAAACTTTTAAAAATAGAATAAAATTCAAAATAACTGAGACCTTACTGTATGTTTGTTTCTCCATGTCATGGACAAAAAAGCTGAGTAAGACCTGTCTCTCATCAGTCAAATGGTGGATGATTGTTGATTTTTTTCCATCCTGAAAAGTGACCATCAAGCCCTATCCTTTACTTCCCATATCTTAAATCAGTTTTCAGTGTTCAGAAGGATGTATCCAAACCTGTTGCAATTTGCAAAAGAAAAAAATACTCTGAAATTCAACCCAACCCTAATTATGCTAAAGAAATCAACATATTTGAAATTATTTCATGAGTTACAGACACTTGCCTGCAAACTGAGAACCAAATTTTCATAGGGTAGAAGGAGGGAGGAAGGGAGAGAGAGAAGGAACCTTGGTGTTTTATACATTGCCTCTTTTTTTTGACTGCCACAGAAACCCTCATGGTGATCAGGAATATTACACAGTGCAAGAACATTACAGATGTTCTAGTGCTCACAAGAACACACTCTAGTATGTTAGAAGCACTCTTGGTAAATAACAACACTGTAAAGAAGTTATGTAAGTAGCCTAAGTATATTTGTTTGTAGCTGTGATCATAAAGGATGCCAGAAAGATACCTAGTGAAAGCCCCCAAACAAAACCAGGTATGATGCTGCAGAAATGGTGAAATAAATAATACAGAAAATAGAAATATATAAATAGAAAAAAAAATGGCTAGGACAAATCAGTGGTACCTAGGAAACCTGAGAAAATTAAAATTATAACTTGACCAGTTAAAATATTTTCTCCAGCTGTAAAAATAGAACAGGGATGCAGATGATTAATAGAAGTGAGTGAGTGCTATTATAACTGTAAAAGATGATTGAAAAACCCCACACCTATATCAGAAGATAAATGTCTTCCCACTAGAGGTATCCCAGATGACAGGCATAAGCTTTTTTCTCTAATGGCTCTTCCAAAGGTGGTAGTGGTGATGACACTCATAGCATACCTGCATAAATTATATTTAAGTATCCAGCAAGGCTTCCTCAGAGAACAAGCATCCCTCTCTGGTCAAATATTTTAAAGCATGTCTGCAAAATGGTAGATTATGGAATTATTTAGTATGTTATTTGGTTTTCAAACAAGAAACAAAGCTTTTGCAGAGTCAGAGGAAATGGTAGTATTTATTAGAACCTAGTTATCAGAGAAAATAAAACCAAAAGCAAATCCTTAAGAGTAAGAAAAAAGGAATATCGGATAGGGAATTCTTGTTGCAGAGTGGCATTTGATGGATCATGGACATATAGGATATGATAAACCCTACATTTCTTTGTCAGAAACATGAATTAAAAATTGTTGTTACTTTGAAGGTAGCTTTTTCTTTTGTGCCATCCTCAAATGCTGCATGTATGTTGCCGAAACAAGATTAATTTCTTATGTTTATGACTGGCTGAGACAATATATTTAGAACCATAGAATAGAATCTGCCAAGTTGGAAAGAACCCATCAGGATCATCAGGTCCAACTCCTGTCCCTGTGCAGGGCAGCCCCAGAATCACACCATGTGCCTTAGAGTGTCATCCAAATGCTTCTTGGATATAGGCAGGCTTGGTGCTGTGACCACTTCCCTGGGGAGTTTGTTTCACTGCTCAAATGTCCTCTGGGTGGAAAACTTTTTCCTTATATCTAAACTAAACTTCCCCAGCACATCATTCCTACCACTCAGGTTCTGTTGTCGATAACCAGAGAGAAGAGGCTGGCACTTGCTCCTCCTCCTTCCCTAGTGAGGAAGCAGTGAGCTGTGATGAGGTCTCCCCTCAGTCTCCTCCAGGCTGAGCAGACCAAGTGCCTTTAGCTGCTTCTCATATGGCTTTCCCTATAAACCCTTCACCAATCTTGTAGCCCTCCTCTGGACACTCTCTAGTGCCTCTGTGTCCTTTTTGTACTGTGGTAACCAAAACGGCACACAGTACTCAAGATGGGGCATCACCAGTGTGGAGTAAAGTGCGATCACCTCCCTCGACTGCTTAGCAATGCTGTGCTTGATGCACACCAGGACTTAGTGTGGCTCTCCTGGCTTCTAGGACACCCTGTTGGCTCATGTTCAACTTGCTATCCACCAGAACCCCTGGATCCTTTTCCCTTTTTTCATGTTGAGTGGACCATGGTAAGGATCTTTTCTATATATTCATACTTATAACAGGAATCTTCGACAGAAACATAAGAGGGCTTGGAAGTTGCTAAAGAAAGCTCGTTTGCTTTCAGCCATTTGAACTCCCATCATGTTCTATTCCCGTTTAAACTACCTAAAGGCTGCAGATCAAATACAATTCTTTTAATAAAACTTGCTTGAAAAAAGCTAAGGATGCAATGTGGCAATGCAGAAATTGATTGAACTACCATGTTTCAAGGTAATGTGTAATGAAATTGCTAAAAGCTGCCCTGGAGTTTTCATTAGCACTAATACATTTGTGCTTGGGACAGAAATAATTGTGTTTTTCTTCATAAAGTATAATTTGGTTGGGAAACAAAATTGATTATTCTTATAATCTTTCTGCATACTAATGATTTGAAAACAGTAGCCAATATATTCAACATATTTATCTCACTAAGCAGTGTAGCATGGTTGGCATGGCACTGGTTAGGAGAAATAAGAGTATATTTTCAGTAGTGAGTGCTCTGGTCTAACCCTTCTTTGAGTCTCTGTATCTTAACACAGAGGTCTCTGTGGGCCATGGGAACTGCTTGGTGACACTAATACTTGCCTGTATATGTATTTAACAGTTACCTCACTGACTGCAGGTCATACAACACCAGAGCATCAGTCATGCCTGTGCAGGTCTATTAGTTGGTCTGAGTACCTTCAATAGTAGCATTTTTCCTGGAAGACTGTATGCAGGTTTTACTTCACAATTGGAAAAGAGATGCTGAACTGGAAATCATTGAGAAAAGAGGTCTAAGGATGGTACAGAGAGCAATTTCTTAATCCTACCTGGACAAGACAAAAGTGTTCTATAACCATATACAAGTAATTTTTAATAACAGATGGTTTCTTCATCAAACACAAAAGGTATAATAGAATTCAACAATTAGAAGATGGCACCAAAAGACATTGGTAGTTTCAAGTGTTGTAATGATCAGTTGGTGTGCACACTGGTTTCTCTGTTAGCTGAACAGAATCAAAATTATTGAGCAATTTAGTTTAAGTCACTGATAGGATATTTTTATTGTGGTAGAAAAATCATTGATCATATTTGTTTTGCAGCACATCAGACTGTTACAGTATAAGAATTGGTATGCCCTTTTTATAGAAGAAAGCATACTATAAATGCAACCTTCTGGCATTCCAGGCGACTCTGAATATACTTTTTCCAGTCCCCAATACTGGGCATAGGACCACAGTGCCTCCCTCAGAAACATCACAGATATGTTTAAACCATTGACAAAGATCCTGACATGACAGCAGAACAAATAGAACATTTAGTCAAAAACATAATTGTTAACTTCATGAATGACGAGCTGTAAAGTGATAAGCACAGAACTAGCACAGATTCACAATAAGCATTAAACAGGGAGATTAAAAAAAGATATTAATGGAGGTAGCACTCTTACATTGGAATTTTCTTCATAGTACACAAACAAATAGGAGACTATCAGTTTTGATCCAAAATTTAATCCCCGTAAAAGTAATTTACCATAATGGAGCTGCAGATCTCTGTTTTCAAGTGAATTCTCATAGTTTATGATCAAAACATGTCTGTGTTAAAGCTAGAATGAATAAATTATATCATTTACGGTAATGTAACACAAGGAAGACAAAGATCACCTGTTATAGACAATTTAATGAGATATTTCAAATGAGGAATGGGATTGCCATATTGCAACATGCTAGTAAATTCACTAAGGGACAAAAATAAAGCAGACAAAAAAATTATTGATACAAAGTTTAGTATCCCTGTTCCATGTCCAGCCAGTAGGTGTAGCAGAAATGCAAGTCTATAAGGCATCTCCTACAGGAATTATCACTAGCAATCCCCATAATCAGCAATGAACAGATGAGTATTGCTGTTGAGGATGTGCCCTAAACACTGGGGATCTTTCTATGCTAAAAACAGAAGTCAGGTCCTGCAATATTGTATTACATTCTTGAACCATGACTACACCATTGAAATAACTGTGATAAGCAATACATTTAGGGACTCAGGCCCAAATCACTTAAGTACAGTAACAGTGCAATGTCTTTTTTACCATTAGGAGTGGATGGCAACAGTGACTAGAAAAAGCAAATTATAAGTTTGAACTCATAAATTAGCAACAAAGAAATAAAGAACTATTGGATGGATTAACAAACTTATTGAAAGACTTTGCCATCACTGTAGGTACCTAAATTAAGGAAAAAAAGAATTCCTGTTTCCTGCCACCTACATATGGAGATATCTAGCAATCCTTGGTGCTCAAATTTGCAAAAGTAGTGTTAATTAAGGTATGGAAGACATTATATGTAACAATTTTTTTGGCAGTTTTGATACTAATAGGAAGTTTGATGCCTTCCTCATACTTCGCAAATATAAAGCAAGAACTTTATCTCTTTTTCCTGCTCAGGACTGCAGCTGTACAGGTTTGCAAAGCACACCTAGGAGATCTCTGCATAGGAAAATCTCATTCACATTTTTCTAGGAGCTGCATGTGGTGAAGCATATTTAAATGGATTAGTGACTACTGCAACCACAACACCCACCTTTGTCTCCCAGAAACAGGAACTAATTAACAGGTAGTGAAACGCTGTTCTCTCAACACCGCCTGTGGAAGGATGTGCAGTTACCTCATTTTTATGCACATTTTGCATTTTTATCTATGTAGAAAAAAGTCACTGCTTCTTCCTGCTATTAGCAGTTCCTGTAAATACTTTAATGTAGTTCTTCAGTAATTGCTCACCTTCTATAGTTTTTATCTGACTTGTTTAGACTTCAATTTAAACTTGAAGCACATTTGTGTTTAGTTTTGTACATGGTAGTCTGAAAACACTCTCCACTGAAAAAGTCAGACCTGACACTGATGAAACTGTGAGTTTTAGATAACTGAACTTAAGTGTTGAAATGTGATAAGAATTCTCTTCATGATATATTAACGTAAATAATTGCATCCCTATGGCTTAAATCCAGCACTTGGCAATGGAAGTGCAATGGAAATGAGATTCTTGCTTCCACTCCCTCCTCCCTGTCAGAGAAGAACAAGGAAAAAAATTCACAAGGAAATTGAATGTAACTCAAGTACAAAGTGAAGCCGAAAAAGGCCAAACAAAACTGTTTAGAGACAGAGTTTGAGTCTTTAAACAGCAAAGGTATTTATTTTCGGATCCGGGGAACCCCCCAGCTTGCGCAGGACAAAGAGTTCCAAAGGGTTAAGGGAAAAGGGGTTAGGGTATTTATACAGTAAAAGGGGGAGGTTACAACATTACTACATTCTTAGTTCTTGCTGACTTCATTAGGTTGTTACAAAGCAATATTGTTACAAGACCCCAGCCATAATTTCTTCTTATCCGTTGGTGATGATATCTTTATGGTCTTCTTGTGCAGATGTTCACATCCTTTAGTGTCCAGCTGGCCTTGGCAGTACCTTGCTTTTAGAACAAGACTTGTTTTAAGAAAAGAGTGACAGAAGAAAAGACTTACACTTTAATTATTTGCTAGCTAGAAATTAATCCCGTTAGGACCTTGTATTGGTTACAATACAAATACAGTAGAAAAATGACATGTCTCAGCTGCTTTGTATGGGAAAGTGAAATGTCTCGGCTGCTTTGTTAGCTTATTTCTCAGTTTAACCCTGAATTATTAGTAGTTATGAACACAAATTCATTAGCATATATTACAAGTCTTAATTTTTCATTAAGTAATTCACATAAACAGTTTGGCCTGATCCACTCTCTTCTTCATTCCCCCCTTTCCTTAGAACTTATGAAATCATTCGTCAAGTTCCAAGGGAAGGTTCTCACGCCTTTGAATCATTGTCCACAGTACTCGGATCTTTTTGACTATATCATTCAATTTGTAGTATAGCCACACATTGAAGAAGGATAACAGGAGAATCATCACTACCATGACTATTAGAGGGTATTTCAGGTAATGTAGTACTTGCGTAGTCGCAGGGGAGTATCCTGTAAAGATATCCCACCCGTGACGCTTCCCTACTTGTTCTATCTTTGTTAGCACCTGCTGTATACCTTTTGAATCATGTGTTACTTGCTGGACCATAAACACGTGGCTGCGATTGGATGTTCCAGTATTACCTTTACTTCACACTGAGCTTCATATCTTTCCTTTTCTTTGTCCCCTTCCCAGGTGCAAGAGGCTGGTGCCTTCCTTCTGACCCATATCCCGGGTCCCAGGTTATGTGTTAGTGACACAGGTCTCAAAGGTTTCACAGTTAGTTTGATTAGTTCACCTTCCTGTCTTTTCACGTTATTACTCTTGCACCCTATCTGGATTTCATCCCCTTCTTCCCCTGTTAAGGAATCTAATTGGCCTTTGCTTTGACTCCAGTCTTTTTGCTTATACAGCTGGTTGTTACGTAGCACATGAATGTTCAAGCCAGACTCGGGGTGTAATGCCACGCGTGGTGTACCAACCCATGGTATTGCCTTAACTATTCGTGCCCGAGCAATGTTTTGTGATAAGGTCATACTTATCCAGAGTCCAAGCATCAACACTAAAGGTTGCCAGTCCATAGTGTCGAGCTTCTTCAGGAATCTTCAGGAGTCTTCTTGGCAATGTTCAGGGGCCCTCTTGACCCGGGAGTAGTGGATCCAGGTGGGTCGCTCCTTAATTCGGACTGCAGTGAAGGTGGTGAGCAACACTTGAAAGGGTCCTTCCCATTTCTCTTGCAGAGGTTTCCCTAAAAGATTCTGAACATATAACCAATCACCAGGATTAAAAGGATGCAGTTTACAATCTGGTTGCTTAGGTTGGTGATCCATCACCACTGTGGCATTTTTATCAAAGTGTTTCCCCACAGCTATAACATAATCATACACATATTGATTACCTATTTGATCTACATCCTCACTATTTACAGTCTGCATAGCATATGGTCTCCCATATAAAATTTCATATGGACTCAGTTTTTCTTTTGACCGGGGCTTCACCCTTAGTCTGATTAGAGCAATAGGTAAGGCTTGGTACCAGTGCAAGTTAGTTTCTTGGCATATTTTTGCAATTTGTTGTTTAATAAGATGATTCATCTTTTCTACTTGCCCACTAGCTTGCGGTCTATAGGGCGTGTGCAATTGCCATTTGATTTGCAGTGCCTTACTTATTGCTCGTACAATTTTAGCACAAAAGTGCGAGCCTCTGTCCGAGGAGATGCTCCTGGGCACCCCAAACCTCGGAATGATTTCATTAAACAAGACTTTTGTCACTTCCCTTTCTTTGTTTGTTCTGCATGGGAACGCTTCAGGCCACCCAGAAAATGTATCAGTCAAAACCAAGAGGTACTTATACCCCCCCTTTCCTTGGGAGTTCAGAGAAATCAATCTGCCACACTTCCCCTGGGAATTTTCCTCTAGCAATTACTCCCTGGAGTACTTTTGTTCCCGTGTTTGGATTATTTTTCAAACAGAGCTCACATTGGGATGTAACCTGTTTTACTACTGTGAATAGCTTTGGCCCTGCTATTCTAACTTTTAAATCCTGATAAAGAGGATCTAATCCCCAGTGGGCCTTGTCATGTTCTGTTTTTACAAATTGCCATACTGATTTCTCTGGCAGTACCAGTTGTCCTGTTTCTAGCTGACCCCATCCATTATCTAACAGTTTACCTTTGTTCCTTTGCATCCACTTATGGTCTGATTCCTGGTACTCTGGTTGGAAATTAGTGTCTAATTCTTCTGGTACCAGGGCCAATACTAAATCATTGGATCTTGCAGCAGCGAGTTTAGCTTCTGCATCTGCTGCTCTATTACCTATTTCTGGAACGGTGTTACCTTTCAGGTGCCCCTTGCAATGCATTATGGCCACTTGGGTTGGGAGCTGAACAGCCTCCAGCAACTGTAGGATTTCTGCTGCATATTTTATGGGTCTTCCCTGGGCAGTCAGCAGTCCTCTCTCCTTCCAGATTGCTCCATGGGCATGCACGACAGAGAAAGCATACTTAGAGTCCGTCCATATATTAATCCTTTTCCCTTTTGCCAGCTCGAGGGCTCGGGTAAGAGCTATGAGTTCGGCCTTCTGTGCTGAAGTTCCCACAGGCAAGGGATTTGATTCGATTACCTGCTCTGTTGTAGTTACTGCGTAGCCAGCCATCCTTACTCCCTGCTTTACGAAGCTGCTGCCATCCGAGAACCAGTCGTCTGCCCCTTCGAGTGGCTCCTCCTTGAGATCTGGACGACTGGAATACACAGCCTCGATGGTTTCCAGACAGTCATGCTCAATTGGCTCTGCTGACACTCTTCCTTCTAGGAATGATGCTGGGTTGACAACATTAGTCACTTGAATGTTTATGTCATCTGATTCTACTAAAATTGCCTGGTACTTCAGGAACCGAGAAGGTGACAGCCAATGGCCACCTTTCTGTTCCAGTACTGCTGATACAGTGTGGGACACCAATACAGTCATTCTCTGGCCCATAGTAAATTTTCTGGCCTCTTCTATGTTTATGATTACTGCTGCCACTGCCTTCAGGCATGTGGGCCATCCTTTACTTACTTCATCTAGTTGCTTAGAGAAGTAAGCCACAGCCCTTTTGTATGGTCCCAATTGTTGAGCTAGGACTCCCAGGGCCATTCCCTGGCGCTCATGTGAGAACAGCCAAAATGGTTTTGTTACATCGGGTAGGCCTAATGCCGGGGCTTTCATTAGTTCCTGTTTCAGTCTTTTAAAGGCTGTTTCTGCCGCAGGAGTCCAGAGCAGAATATATTTAGACTCTTTCAGCAAATCATATAGGGGTTTAGCAAGGATGCCGTACTGGTATATCCACAGGCGACACCAACCTGTCATTCCTAGGAAGGCTCGCAGGTCTCTCACTGTTTCAGGCCTGGGCATCTGGCAGATGGCTTCTTTCCTCGCTGTTCCCAGAGATCGCTGTCCTCCAGAGATCTCGTATCCAAGGTAGACCACCTTTTCTTGCACCAGCTGTGCTTTCTGTTGGAAGACTCGATAACCGTTTCAACCCAAGAAATTTAACAACGAGATTGTCCACTCAACACATTGTTCTTCTGTTTCAGTTGCTATCAGTAAGTCATCCACATATTGCAGAAGGGTGCCCTCTCCCTGTGGCCATTCCCACTGTTCCAATTCTTTGGCCAATTGATTTCCAAATATTGTAGGACTATTTTTATAACCTTGAGGTAACACCGTCCAGGTTAATTGTGTTTTTCTCCCTTTACCAACAAACTCCCATTCGAAGGCAAAAATCTTTTGGCTTTCTGGGGCTAAGGTAAGGCAGAAAAATGCATCTTTCAAATCTAACACTGTAAACCAGATCAGATTATCTTTTAGTTTGGTCAAAAGTGTGTAAGGATTAGCAACCACTGGATGTAAAGTCTTTGTAATCTCATTTACAGCCCTTAAATCCTGTACCAATCTGTAAGTTCCATTTGGTTTCTTGACTGGTAATATTGGTGTATTGAAATCTGATTCACATTCTATCAATAGCCCCAATTCTAAAAACTTCTCAATCAATGGCTCGATTCCCTTCCTATCTTCTAGCCTCAGGGGGTATTGTCTTCTGTTCACTGGTTTAGCCCCTGGTATTAATTCGATAACAATGGGGGAAGCCTGTTTTGATCTTCCAGATACATCAGTTGCCCATACTGAGGGATATGTTCCATTTGTGATTCGGGTGATATTATGATTATCAGATTCCGGTTTAACACAACTGATAGTTAGACTTAGGGCAGTTATGAATTGTTCTTCATTTACCTGGAGTTCAAGTTTGTTTTTATCAAATTTGATTACAGCCCCTAAATTCTCTAACAAGTCTCTCCCTAGCAAAGGTTTTGGAGAGTTAGGCAAGTATAAGAATTGGTGAATCCCCATCTGTTTCCCAATTTTGTATTTAAGAGGTTTCAGGAAGAAAGCCTTTTCTGCTTGGCCTGTCGCCCCCACAACATGTACAAATTCATCAGATTTTGGTATTAATTCCTGATTTAAGACTGAATAGGTGGCTCCTGTGTCAATTAAAAAATCCAGTTCCTCTTTATCTTCCCCTAGCTTTATTTTAACCAGTGGGTCTGCTAGGGAATGACCCACCGGTCCTCTTCAGTTATCAGTGTCATGAGCAACTGCAACAACATGCCCCTCCAAGGTCTCTTTTTAGTTTAGGGCATTCTCGTTGCCAGTGTCCCATTTGGTGGCAATAAAAGCATTGATTCGGGTCCACCTTATTTTGCTGAATGCTTCCTCTCCCTCTCATAGAATAACCACGCCCTCTACCTCTAGCACTTGGAAGCCTTGGACTTGCATTTACTGCTGCTACGATTCTGGCAAGTCTCTTACTCTCTTTTTTATCTCTTTCTCGTTCCCTATTGTTGTACACTTTCCATGCCTCATTCATTAAAATTTCCAGATTTCTATTTGTGGGGTAATCAAGTTTTTGTGATTTTTTTCTAATGTCTGCACAACACTGCCCCATTACCAATCCTAGCAGTTGTTGTTTACCCATTTCTGACCCAGGATCTAAGGGGGTATATTGTCTCATTGTCGCTCTAAGCCTTTCTAAAAAGTCTGTTGGTGTTTCATTCTCTCCTTGTCTTACTTCAAACAGGGCTGCCCAGTTTACTGCTTTCGGTATTGCTCTTCGCAAGCCCTGTGCAATTAGCCTTCTGTATTGCAGCAATAAATCATATTGGCGTGGGTTGTTTGGATCCCAGTTTGGATTACTGGTTGGAAATACGACATCCACAGGCTCCTGTAGCAGTTCAGCCCGATCCCTTGCAGTTTGTAAAACAAGTTCTCTTTCTGTCTCTGATAATTCAGATAGCATTAAATCGATATCCCCCCAATCAATGTCTAAATTCTTTGCAGTTAATTCAAACCTCCTAGCGACTCCTTCTGGGTCTCTCCTTAAATTTTTCACGTCCTCTTTCCAATTATTAAGGTCACTTCTAGTAAATGGTACTTTTATCTGTGCTTGTTCTCCTAATTTGGGCATTACTTGCCGAAGTGGGGCTACTGTATAGCCCTCTGGGATTTCTTTTCCTCCCTCTCTTTCACTATCTCCGGTCTGAGTTTTTGCCCTTTCCACTTCAGCTTTTTCTGTCTCCAGCCTTGCTTTCTCTGCTTCTAGTTTTACCCTGTCTGCTTCAGCTTTAGCCTCTATCCTAGCTTTCTCTGCTTCTAGTTTTACCCTCTCTGCCTCAGCTTTAGCCTCTATCCTGGCTTTTTCTGCTTCTAGTCTTGCTGCTTCTAGTCTTGCTCTTTCTGCCTCAGCTTTGGCTTCTACCTCAACTATCTTTGCTTCTAATCTCGCTTTTTCTATTTCCGATTTTACTCCTTCCTCTATCTTTGCCATTTCTGCCTCCCTTTCCTTTTCCTTTTGCTCGGTCGCCCTTGTGTAATATGAATGGCTAGTTCCTTCTCCGGGATCATCTCTCAGGTTTTCGGTGTCTGCTCTATTCTCTTTCTTCTTCACCTTTTTCCTTGTCTCCTTTGGGGCTTTCTCTTCGTCTTTGTCTCCCCCCCCAACTTTTGCGAAACACATTCCAATTTCTTTTTCTCCTCACTCTTCAACTCCTTTCTTTTCTCACTCTCCAACTCCTTTCTTTTATCACTTTCCAGCTCCTTTCTTGTCTCACTTTCCAGCTCTGTGGAGCTACTGCTGCTTTCACATCCTAGCACAAGAGGCTGATATTCTTGGAGGCTAATGGTACTTTCCGCATCACTGCTTTTTTCCTTCAACTAAAGGCACCGTTTCCCTGCACTACAAGCATCACAACAGCGTTCCTTAACTTTGCTGTTCTTCTGATCCCGTTCCAGGGCTAAAACCAAGGGATCTTGGGGTGATACATTTATTCCACAATCCTTTTGCCATTCTGGCTTATCCCTTAAAGTGAAAAGCATGTCTGCATATATCACTTCATCCCACTTTCCTCTTCTATGGAGAAACACCATAAGTTGTTGGATGCTATTATATTTAAACTTCCCTCCGGTGGCCACCTTTCCCCATCATTTAGTTTATACAGCGGCCACCAATCTTGACAATATTTCACAAGTGTCTTTTTCCTTATATTTCCCCCCGGGATTCCACCAAGTTCTTTCCAATGTTTTAAAATGCATCCCAAGGGGGTTTTAGCATCAATTTCCTTACTCTGTTCAGTCCCCATTATGCCTAATCACGAGGTTACAACTATTAGAACCCTTTCTGGATTACCAAATTCTATTCAGATTTCAGCAACTTACAATGTCAACACCTTATTCAACTTATTCTAGTAGTCATGCACATCCAGATTCACACCAATCGCTTCGTCCGTCTCTGGCCGGCCCCCTCGCGGGTGACATGGAAACGCAAATCGGGACTCCGCACTCGCTTCGCAATTAAATTGCGTCTCAGTCACTCGCACACACACTCACTTTCAGTCAGAACTCTGCACAGGTAAAATTTGACACACAACCTTCCACGTTGCTTTACCGCCTACGGTCACAAGATGTCACTATAAACCTCCCTGCAACCCCCCCCCCCCGAAGAAAAAGCTATAAAACTTCTCTTCGATAGGGACTCGTAATTACCCAAAGCAGTTAATTCTCTTAAAGAGCGGCGCACCAAACACTCAAAACACCTAGCTTACTTACAAGCAATACAACAAAATAAGATAATCCTCAATCACCATAACACAACACAGAATAATATAATCATTAATCACCATATGATCATATGACCGACAGCATTACCAGAAACCCTTTGTGAATGAACTTCAGTTCTCCTGGGGAATTGAACCCCGGAGAGGGACGAAGTCAGAGCTAGACTGGACTCTAGTCCGTCAGCCTGGGGGCGTCCCCCCCTCCCTGTGAATCCTGAGGAACCCAAACCTCCCGGGGGACTCAAACCTCCCGGGGAACTTTACCCACTGGGGGACTCTAACCCCCCTTTTCCTAGAGGCCTCGAAACCCAAACAAATATATAAATACCTTTTCAGTATGAGGAAGGTCCGGTGTCCATCGGCGCGTAGAGCCAAGGGAGTAGGGGAGGCTTATCCGACAGAATTCGTCAGGGGGCCCCAAAAGTGTCCCCGGGCCCCCCTGGATCACGGCACGACGGAGTCCAGTCCTGCCGCGGTCGCCAAAAATGAAGCCAAAAAAGGCCAAACAAAACTGTTTAGAGACAGAGTTTGAGTCTTTAAACAGCAAAGGTATTTATTTTCGGATCCGGGGAACCCCCCAGCTTGCGCCGGACAAAGAGTTCCAAAGGGTTAAGGGAAAAGGGGTTAGGGTATTTATACAGTAAAAGGGGGAGGTTACAACATTACTACATTCTTAGTTCTTGCTGACTTCATTAGGTTGTTACAAAGCAATATTGTTACAAGACCCCAGCCATAATTTCTTCTTATCCGTTGGTGATGATATCTTTATGGTCTTCTTGTGCAGATGTTCACATCCTTTAGTGTCCAGCTGGCCTTGGCAGTACCTTGCTTTTAGAACAAGACTTGTTTTAAGAAAAGAGTGACAGAAGAAAAGACTTACACTTTAATTATTTGCTAGCTAGAAATTAATCCCGTTAGGACCTTGTATTGGTTACAATACAAATACAGTAGAAAAATGACATGTCTCAGCTGCTTTGTATGGGAAAGTGAAATGTCTCGGCTGCTTTGTTAGCTTATTTCTCAGTTTAACCCTGAATTATTAGTAGTTATGAACACAAATTCATTAGCATATATTACAAGTCTTAATTTTTCATTAAGTAATTCACATAAACAGTTTGGCCTGATCCACTCTCTTCTTCAAAAGGACTAAGCTCTTGAGTCTTTATCCAGAAAGGATCACAGTCATTTCCTTTCACTGTCGAGCATTTTCATACTTTTTTTTTTTTTTTTTTGGTTGCATGTTGGTTTGCTGCACATTGGAAAGTTAGATACTGCAGCTTTCCTCTAATGCCAATAGGAAATTTTCCATTCATCTTTCATCAGTGCTCAGACAAGGACTTTAGCAATTTTGTCTAAATATTTTACTTGTTTTAGATAAAAATACAAGCAGGTAGTAACTGGTTTTGAACATAACTCTCTCAGACTATTCACTGCTATTTATTCGTGACGGTAGGAGAAACTAGTGGCAACCACCTCTGTGAAAGTCCGGTTTCCTAAAAAGAGAAAATCAGCCATTTCATGACGGTTGGACAACCAGTCATGATGGGGAAAGGCTCTCGTATACTCTTCACTGAATTAGCATTTCAGGCACAGCTAGTTCCTCATTTTTCTCTTTTTCAGAGCAAATCCAGCAATGTGTCTATGTCTGGTGTCTCATTAAGCCTCCTCTTACCTCTCTTTAAGCCTCCTTTTAATTGTCTGCTGATTCCTCTAAAGAAAAAAACAGCTTTTTGTAAATAGTAAAAACTTTGGTTAAAAAAATGATGTGATTCTATATCATGGATGCTTCCTGATTGAATTTGTTGGTCATGTACAGGATCTTAATGAATTCTTACAGTTATTGCAAACCAAGAGAAATGTTTAATTTCTTCAGAGATGTTATATAGTATTTACTGATGCTGAATTCCCAATGAGTGTATTTTAGCTTTTCAGAGAAGACACTCTACATACCTAATAAGTAGCATACAGGCCAAAGACCTTACATACACAAAAGAGTTGATTTTATTAGGTATGCAGGTGCTGAGCCATTCTGAGCAGAGTATCTAAATGAGTCTAATAATTAACTTTGAAATAATAGATCAGAATTTATTTTCTCTTCATTGAATTCCCTTATGTTGCATTTTCAATTATAGGCCAGCATGTTTCCACAAAGGACGGGAAAAACACTCTTGACTAGTTGAAGTTTTTCAGTGGAGATACATCAATACCTACTTTGATGCAAGGAAGAAAAAAAGGTCAATAAATTTTATGAAAATTTATTTACCTATATTTATTAAATAACTTACTTTCCAAATTGTTTTATAAATGAATTTCATGTTAAGTCTAAAAAGTAACCCACTTAAAAAAAAGCCTGATTCCAGTTCAGAAAGATGCTGTTACCTACCCAGAAATAAATGTATGTACTCAATGCAAATTAAATATAAAATCTCACTCATATGAACAGAAGTGCAGGATAAGGCCCATGGTAACATATCATAATTTCTTTAATACTGACAATAGTCAAATGCAAAATGTCAGAAGATTTCACTCTTTTTAATTGAACTGTTGAATTCACACATATGTGTTAAAGAAAAATGAGACAGAAAACCTAAACTGACACCAAATTCCCTTTTACATACGTAATCTTCAGTTAACAGCATGGAAGCATTTCAGCTTACAGGCTGAGGAAAAAATGCAGGGGAATTTGCTCTTCAAAATTAGCTTACTTACATTCTACTATTTTGTGCTTTCTAGTTGCCCAGACAGAGTATTTTCATCTTATTGTAAAGAAACAGACTTATTTGTCCCAGTCACAAATGACAAATATCAGTTATATGAAGTAAATAATTTGAAAGTAATAAGGCAAACATGAAACACTGAAGATGACAGTTATACACAATAATATTAATTTTTACAGACTGTAATATTCAAAATGAAAATTATTGATGACTTTTGATTCAATTAATTTCTTTAGGGAGTCACCCTTATATCTCGTCAAATGTATCACACTTGAAAGATAAGTCATTCCCAGTGTGTCATAAGTCATTCCAACAAAAAGCTGATGCCATGAGTGTGCAGAATTGTGACCAAATAAATTGAGATAAGATTTCATGTATATTATTAATTATAAAACAATGCCATCATTGATTCAGTCTTAAATTTCAGTTAAACTTAAAAATACAAAGGGATTTCACAGAACCACAGAACTGTCATGGTTGGAAAATCTCCAAATCCAACCATAGCCCTCCCACCCCCCATAAAAATAATAAAAAAATTCACCAAGCCAACTAGAGCATGTCCTGAAGTGCCACATATATACAGTTTTTAAATACCTCCAAGGAGGGTTACTCCACCACCTCCCTGGGTACCTAATCCTGTCATTGTTCACTTGAGAGAAGAGGCCAGAACCCACCTCCCTACAACCTCCTTTCAGGTAGCTGTAGAAAGGATAAGGTCTCATCTCAGCTTCTTCTTCTCCTAACTAAGCAACTCCAATTCCCTCAGCCTCTCCTGGTAGGACTTGTTCTGCAGACCCTTCACGAGCTTGGTTGCCCTTTTCTGAACAAGTTTCAGTACCTTAATACCCTTCTTGTTGTGAGGGATCCAAAACTGAACACAGGGACTGAAGTGTGGCCTCACCAGTGCCAAGTACAATAATTTCCCAAGTCCTACTGGCTACAGTGTTTCTAATGCAGGCCAGGGTATAGTTGGCTTTCTTGTCCATGTAGACATACTGCTGGTTAATATTCAACTGGGTGTGTACCACCAGCCCCAGGTCCTTTTCCACCACCCAACTTTCCAGCCACTCTTCCCCAAGCCCATCGTGTTGCCTGAGGTTTCCTCTAGATGAAAAGGTTTATCGTGTTTTATGCATACAGAAATGTGAAAAAATATCTGGTACAGTAGAGAACCATAGATGAATAAAGGTTGATAAACATTTAAAGAACAAATCAACGTACAAATGTAGAAAAGATAAATAAGAGGACACTAGATAACCTCAGACTCATTTCAGAGCATGGTTAAGAAAGTATAAGAACAGGTGTTGTGTCCTAATCACAATCTAATCGGGATACTAGAGGTTTTTCACTCTTATGACAACCTGTCAAACAAAAATGAAGAAGATTGACATCTTTCATCAACATTTGCCCAAGGGCTGGCAACACAACAACTGTCTTAGTTAACAAGATTGAACAATAAGTGAAGAAGCTTTGGAAAGATGGCTACTGTGATTGGGAATGGAAAATATGTGCCAAGTAACACAGCATTGTAAATGCCACTGAGCAGGAAACATCATCAATAGTGTTTTTTAAGTTATTTTTTATTTAACTTATATGCTGACAACTGCTGTTCAGCACTTCTTCCACGATGATAAAGAATATGCTTTCCATTGTTAAATATGCCTTGTTACTGTACTATTCTAGGTAACAATAAAAAAGGCATAAACATCACAACACCCTTGGGAAGAGTTAAACTTCAAATCAGAAGGAAAACCAAAATCTATTCCAGATGTTTGCCTGTGTTGCCTTTTCCACAGCTCTGAAAAAGAACAAGCTGAAAGAAGCTTCTTTCTGACCGATGTAAATGCTGATTTCTTCAGCAATCTTGACTTTAACAATAACAGGTTGTTCTTCAGATACAGTTTTCTAGAGAACAGATATTAGCTATAACATCTGTTGCCTGCCTGTTCTAGGTGGAAATTCAATTCATGCACCTGATTCTATTTGCAATGGAGAACTTAAAAACCCTGTACATTCGTGTGTTTGAAAATGCTAAATCTCACGACTCATACCTCTTCCCAGCAGAATAATAGTTATGTTTATTCATGCATCACATGAACCACCATCAGCAGGAGATGAATTTTCTCACATAACTCCGGCCATTAGCAGTGACATCAGGACCTAAATGCAGAACATTTTATAGCCATCAACCTTTTTTATTTATTCTTAAAGGAGAAAAATGCATGCCTGGACTAGAGGATGCTGATCTACTGCTTCTGTAGTTGAACAGCCTTCAACTAGCCCACTCAGTGATTTTCTCAGTTCAAATGATAAAGTCATTTGATACAGACAAAGAGTTAGCAGGTCTCTGAAAGGTGAGTATCAATTTATACAATAGTTCCTGAACACCTATAGGGAACAACAGAACAGGCTATCAGTTGCTGTAGCTTGCTTTGATCTCTAGGGAAAGGAATTTGAATCTGGGCATTTCTCCAGATGTCTTTGGAGCATATCTAGTCCTCCAGTAGAGGGGAAAATCTACAGTCAGCCCCTGAAAAGAGCTATCCCTGTTCCCCCTGGGGGAAGATTCTGATTCTGACTGAGGAGAGTGCAGAGAGGATGAGCTAGATGGGGACACCGGCAGGGTCGAGGGCACAGGTCCCTGCCTGCTGCACTCCCATCGGTGTGTTGTTCTTCTTGGGTAGATGGGCAACGTTTTCCGGCACTTCCAGTTCCTGCATCCACCGATCGGAGAGGTGAGTCATAGAGACATAGAACTAGAGAAGCATGGAAGGGCTTGGGTTGGGAGGGATCCTAAAGCTCACCCAGTCCCAAGCTCCTGCTATGCCACGGGCACAGACACCTCCCCTTAGACCAGGGTGCAGAGCCGGCAGCTCTTCAGTGCTTCTGCCCATCGGCTTTGCTGCTACCTCCTGGCTGTGTCCCCAGGACAGGTGATGAGCTTTCTATCCCTTCTGTTTGCAGCAGGAGGTGGCAGAGGATGAGGACCCGGCAGTCCAGGAAATGGCAGGCTGGGGCCAGGCAAACCATCAGAACCCATCAGGCCAGGAGGGTCTGACAGACCAGGAGCGTTTTGCAGGCCAGGATCGCGCAGCCCATGGCCAAGCAAACCATGGCAACCTGGCAGCTGAAATAGACATGGCCACCCAGGAGGAGCTGGCAGCCCAGGACAGCTCTTCTTTTGCTTTTAGCTCCAGCCAGGTGCCCCAGGCCATGCCATCGTATGTCTCTGAGGACATGTGCTCAATCTGCCAGGACACCATCAGAAACAGATCCTGCACCAGTGGGTGCTTCCACTCTTTCTGTTTTGAGTGCATTATGGAGTGGGCCTTCAGACATTCCACCTGCCCACTCTGCCGGAGGTCTTTTGACTGTGTCTTCCAAGAGACGGGACTCTACAGATACGAGATACACAATGTTGAGCTCTACAGACGAGAGCGAGCTCAACGTATTGCTGCAGAAAGGAGGCAGCGGGATCCCTCACGCCACCACCCCACAGACCTGCCAGCTCGGGCCAAGGTGGTGGCCAGGTCAGGGCCCTGGAGCCAGTCCCGAGCCTACCCCAGAGTCAGGACGCTAATGTCCATGCTGGGGCTCAAGAGTTGGCCCAAAGAAGGTCTAACAGGTGGGGTCCCAACAGCCTCAGGCAGAGCCTGGCCACCCAGGGCTCCTCTTCCCCTGCTGCCAGCACAAGCCAGATGCCCCAGCCAGTGCTCTTGAATGCCTCTGACAGTATCTGCTCAATCTGCAGGCGCTCCATCAGGAACCTAGCCTGTGCGAGCAGGTGCTGGCACTCTTTCTGTTTTCAGTGCATTTGGGAGTGGGCCCTCACCAATTCCACCTGTCCCATCTGCCACGTGATTTTTCGCTATATCTTCTGTGAGCTGGGACCAAACCAATATGAGATGCACGATGTTGAGCCTTTCAGACGAGAGCATGCTCAACGTAATGCTCTAGAAAGGGGGCAGCAGCACCCCTTAGGCCACCTGCCCCGAGGACGTGACATCTGGGACCTACGTGGTGGCCGACTGATCCCGGGAGAGCCTGTCACAGCCATCCCGTAGGTGGAATATTGATGGCAACGCTGTGGCCCAAGAGGGGGTCGAGGGCACATCCCTTTTGCAGCAGCTCAGCAGACATGCCGGGGCCCAAGGCGGGGTCCAAGGCACGTCCACCTGGCATCAACTCAGTGGCCACATCGGGACCATAGCGATAGTCCAGAGTAGGTGCCCATTGTGGCAGCTCGATGGCCACGCTGGGTCGCAAGAGAGGGTCTGGGGCAGTCCTCCTGCTCAGTTCCTCAATGGCCACATCGGGGCCCAAGAGAAGGTCCAGAGCAGGTCCCCCTTGAGGCAGCTCAATGGCCATGCCGCAACCCAAGAAAGGGTCCCAGGAGGGTTCCAGAGGTGGGATCTCCGTGGCCGCAGACAGGCTCAGCACTCCCCAGGCAGGCGGCGGCTGCAGCAGAGCAGGGCTCGGGGTGCTGCTCCTCTGCAGGGAAGATCTGCCAGGCCCGACCGCGACAGTCCGGCCTCCTCGGGGAGGAGCGAGCGGCACCGGCGAGCACGAAGGAATTCCTCAAGGCAACAGCAGGGGAGAAGGAGCCAGTCCCGGGGCAGGTCCCGCAGCCCCAGAAGGCAGCCGGCACAGCGGGATCAGCGGAGGAGGAGGCGGAGGAGTGAGGACCGAGCTCCGAGCCCTGAAGAAAACATCCTGGCCTCCTCCAGGAGAAGAGAGCGACGCCAGCGTGGAGCCCGCAGTTCTTCTGGAGCACAGCGTGCTGCGAGGAGCCGATCCCGGCAGCGGTCTCAGAGCCGTGCCGGGCGCAGGGCGCAGGGCCCGGTAACTCCCCCTGCCAGGAAGGGAAACACAGCGCTGGCCCCCCTGACCATCACCTGAGGGGCAGAGGGACAAGCCGAGGGCAGACGAGACCCTGGAGGTGGTGCCTGGGCAGCTGCTGAGGGACACATGGACGCTGGCAGAGAGGATCTGCCGGATGGGAACCCCGGCAGGGCACAAGGTGCTGGTTCTGACCTGCTGTACACCCATCCCTCTGCTCCGGGACTGTCACCAGGGCTTGCAGCAGCACATGGAGGGCCCTGGGGCAGAGCTGGCAGCTCTTCAGGGCTTCTGTCCACCAGCTTTGCTGCTTCCTGCAGGTTGTGTCCCCGGGGCAGGCGATGAGCTTTGTATCCTTTCTGTTTGCAGCTGGATGTGTCCCAGGAGGAGAACCGGGCAGCTCAGGAGGACCCGGCATCCCAGGACCTGACAAGAAGCGCAGCAGCATCAACCATCAACAGAGGGAAGACTGGGCTGAGGGTCGAGGTCAAAGCACCAAGGGTGACATCCCCGCCTCCTCCAGGAGAACAAGGTGCCGTCAGCATGGAGGCCGCAGTTTGTCTGGAGAACGGCGAGTGTCAAGGAGTCGTGGTCCTTAACAGTGGTCCCACAGCCGTGCCAGGTTAGGGCCTGGCATCTTGTGGCAAACGAGGAACTCCAGGAGGTGGTCTCTGAAGATCACTTCGTGCAAGCCCAGCTCAGGAAGGGGCTGCCCAGGGCTGCCCTAGGCACAGCCTCCCAAGCCCTCTGGGCAGCCTGTTCCAGAACCACCTTCCAAATAAACCAGGTTCCTTTAGGTGGCAAGTACTGCCTTAGGCTAGGAAGGATTTGACCTTGAAGAGGCAGCACTCTGCCCTGGAGCTGAGAAGGGTGTGAAACCTTGACCTTGTCGAGTCTCAAACAGTAGGAACACAGTCAGCAGAGCAAAGTGTTGTGACCGCTGAAGGAAAGGTTGCTTCAGGTCATCACTATTTACTAATCACATTAATGGTTAAGTGAGTTGTAGTTAGAAGGAGAGGCAGATGGTAATAAAGTTTTGATGGTGTTTCAACCACCTTAGTTTCAGTTGTTCTTACCAATCTCCACTCCTTTATGTCACTTTTTGTCTTTCCGTGTGTCTGAGGAACCTGGGTGGGTATTTTGAAATGGGCTGTGCCCATGGGTGTGCCTTGGTTGTCCTCAGCAGGCCCTTACGATCATCATCATCTCCTCTGGATGCTCCCCCAGCCCCTTCATGTATTGCTGTGGACCAGGGAAGAAGCTGGGGGGCTCCCATAGCCCCCGTCAGCCCTTCACCTTTCAGTCGCTAGGCTGTTACTGGAGTAGCCAATCATCTCCCCCAATGGATCGCATGGACTGTTTTCTGCTGGATGGGAGAAGGTTGGTAACACTGGAGTACTACCAGAAAAAATAGGGAAAACCCAGAAAATTCAAACATGGGTGTAAAGCAGTGGCTGGGGCACTTGGGAATTTGTGTGAGGCTCAGGCACGGGGATGCTGAGCTGGGGAGCTTTTGCCGACATCTCAAGGCAGGCATTGGTCCAGTCTGTCCACATCATGCTCTGTTAGAGCCACTCCGGGGCTTCATTGGTTTTGTTTTTCTTCCCCAGAATCACACTTCCCGTAGTCTTAGAATCATCCCACAGTCACAGAACTGCAACCTCACGGGGCAACCTCTTGCATTCCTGTCTTCCTTGCCATTTGCTTCCATTGCTGTCTCCCATTGCCCCTTCTCCCATCACTACAGGCCCTTGCAAACCGTCCATCTCCAGACTCCCTGTAGGCCCCTTCAGATACTGGAGGATTGCTATTAGTTCTCCTCAGAGCCTTTTCTTCTGCAGGATGAACAACCCCAGCTCCCTCAGCCTGTCTTCATAGCAAAGGTGTTCCAGCCCCCTGATCATTTCTGTAGCCCTCCTCTGGACCCGCTCCATCAGGTCCATGTCCTTCCTGTGCTGAGCGCTCCAGGACATCCTCCTGGATGGAGGACTCCAGGTGAAGTCTTGCCAGAGCAGAGCAAAGTGGCAGAATCACCTCTCTCCATCTGCTGCCTCTCTTTGTTTGATCCAGCCCAGAATGCCATTGGCCTGCAGGCATGCACTGTTGGCTCATGTCCAGCTTTTTATCCACCAGCACCCCTGAGTCTTTTTCTGCAGGGCTGCTTTCTGAAACCTCATCCTTCAGCCGGTAGTGATACTGAGGACTGTTCTGACCTAGATGCAGGACCCTGCATTTGGGTTTTTTTTAACCTCATGTTGTTAACTATTCTTACGTGTGCAGTTTGTCCAAGTTCTTCTGGTCTTACCTCTTGCGTACTGGCAGCACCAGTGAGCAAACTTGCTCGTGGTGTAGAAATGATCCCACTTTCTAAATTATCGAGAAAAATAGTAAACTGTAGAGGTCTCAGTATGAACAGCTGAGGACCACCTTTCCAGTTGTCACTGGCCTTCATCTGTACTTCGAGATGTGGCAGCATCACATCATTTTTTACAGAACAGCATCAATAGAAGAGATTATCTAAGGCATCTGTCCCTTTGCAAAACAAAGGAGTGTAAATGCTGAATGTCAGCACCATTTTACATAAAATCAATCTGGAGAGCTCTACTCTGCAGAGTACTCTGTCACTTAGACTTCTCTGTAGCTTCATTACATGCATGCTTGTGGATAGATTGGCCATAACCATGCAGCCAATTTCTTGAACTCTCTGAATAGGCTATAGAGGGACAACGTTCAAAAAATATAAATAAAAAACCGAGGAAGACAGGCAATAGGGTCAATGATGAGGATTCAGTTTGCTATAATTGCTTACAGGTCACTTGTCTTAAAAAATGATATTAGTTGGCGTGGACCAGTGAGGCTGTATCAATCATAACTTGCTGTTTGTGGATGTGGGTGTCCATGTTGAATTGAAGATCATGATTAACAAGAGTATTACCTAACATTTTGAAGGTAACCTATTTTAGATGGATTGGAGGCCACAATGCTTCTGTTACTAATCCTTCCAAGATGTAGCATTGCTCATACACCATTACAGTTTAACACTGTACATCTACCACATATGAAAAGCATTTAAGGATGCTTAAATATAATATATTACAGGATATTTTAAGAATAAGAGCTTACTAAAATGTCATTGGTTGGTGGTATATGACTATTATAATTTCTCATTTTGACAGCTTTTTGACCTTTTTTGAACAGGTGAAGACAGATTGAATGTTGTGTGAAAAAGAAAGGCAACTCTAAGTTGAGTCCCGGCTGGTCAATGGCGTATCTAGTCTGTGGGCACCACGGAAGTAGACAGTAATGAGACTGGCTTTGTTGCGTTCAGCTAGTGGTGTTGTATGCTGCAGTATTCAGTGTGGCTGTGCCAGCATTTAAGGTAACATAGGTCAGAGAATGACTGAACTGAGATGCTAAAGAATGCTTTGCCTGTAGCTTTTGTAAGGAGGAGGCCAATTGTTCATCAGCTGTCTGTTTTCCAGATGTGTGCCAGTTTGTGCATCATAGATAGCTCTTAGATCTTGGAATGTACTGTCCAGGTTAGGTTTTAATTTTATATTGCTGCTGCTCATGACAGCCGTCTTTACAGTAATAGTGTGAAAGATCAGACATAGATAACGCGTCCTCCATGGTTTTCCTTGTGTTGCACTGTGTTTCTCTAGTGATACACTCTGGAAGATGTGCTGTATTATGCAGTATGTGCAACAGTATTGCCTTTGCCAGTTTGCTGCATTTCACAGCTCTTCCTTGGCTTTTGGAAAGGCAGTCCCCTTCTGGAAGTTTTTGCTTTATGGTAAATCCGAGTGAATGTCTTGACTGCTGAAATGCAGAGTACAGGCCAGCTTCTGTCAGGCTCTTCAGGAGAGCTAATGACATAAGCAGTGTAGGACTGGATTTTACATTTAGAGTTTTATGCACTTGAGATACTGAATAATTCTATGTAGTTAAAAAATGTCTGGGCATACCCTTTCCTAAAATATTTCATCAAGTGCTTGATAGGGTGCTGTAAAGTACCTGTTAGGACACACCTCAGTAAAACTTCATTTTCCCTGACAGAAAAGAAACTACTTCCATCCTCATTTCCAGAAAGAGTTCCTTCTGTCAGCAGACTGAAAACAAACCTCATCCCCTTATGCCAATTTCTGGCACCTCATTTAACTTTATTTAACTCATTTAACTTTATTTTGTAATTTTTCCTGGGAAATGTCTTCTGGATGATGGAACAGAATTTTAAAGAACCATCTTGGTTCAAAAGCTGTTACTAGAAAGGCTCATAGTACATTCCTCACTATACACTGTTCTGAGCAGTGTTATTTCTCTGTTTTAATCTGACCAATTTCAAATGTTTTTGTTAAGCTGCAAGATAACTTTATTGAGAATTTCATTTTTGTGTCCTTTGCTGCCAGAAGTGTAATGCTGACACAATTGCTTTTGAGAAGAGAGATGGGAGGCTCTCATTAGCTGAAATTTTGCACAGTAGTTAATATCTGATCAATTTTCACTGGTCTCAGAACCTATCTTCCTCTTATGGTTAACTGAGTGTTATTTTAAAAACTGATTCACCACAAAGATTGTCTGTATTTGCAGCTGTTCTAGACCCACTGTCCAGTTTTCTGCCAGACTGTTTTGTCAGCTTTCATTTATTTTATGTATCACTTATATGAAGCAAATAAATCCTTGCTCTGATTTTCCAGCTCATCAGTGTTCAACTCATTGTGATATATATTAATAAATTATGAAAGTGCTTGCTTTTATCTTGTAATATAGGGAATTCTGATTTCAAAAAACATAAATTTGTGCATTCTGCTGTCTACAGACACAAAGAAATAGCTTTCAGCTTTTTGTTCTGCTATTAGTAAGTAGATTTAGATCCTGTTGCTAGAGTCACCACTGTGTCTACAATACATAGGGAACTTAGAATTCAGCAACAGATATACTGGGTATCAGTTAATAACTTATTTGACAATTACAGCTAAAACAAAAAGAATGTTCCTTCTGACAAACAACATTAGGGAAACATGAAGGAAAGTAATTCTCGGAGGTAAAAGATAGTACGAAAAGAAAATATTATAAGGTCAAGAAGAAAGCACTGATAAAGGGTAGTCTTCAGCCACTAGTGTTTATAAATAACCTGGTAGCCTGAAACTTCTGGTTCGTCCAGACTGTATTGGCACATGGCCCTGGTACCTTCTACCCACATCATGTCTGTGGCTGTGCTCTGAATAACCATTCTCTGATTGTTTATTCTTGGCTGCTGGAGAATGTTGGATAACACCTTGAGATGGCAATGGTCCCTACATTTCAGAATTTGGTGGCATCTTTCTTTATGGAAATGTCAGTATGATGAGCATGTTTTGCTATGAGGTACATGTCTTTTGCATTGAAGAAAATTCTATCCTATTGGTAACATCAATGTTGAAACTGGTAGTACAAATCAATTCCTTCCAGGTAAAAAGATTGTGATAGCTGATGATGAAATATATTTGTAGGCAAACAAAATTTATTCCCAGATTGTTTTACAAATATTAATGGGAAAAATTCTGTGAGTCATCCCCTGGTTCAATATTTAACTAGAATTCAGGAGGGTTCTGCGATGTTTATGGGATGTAACAGTGTGGCATGCAGCTGTGTCTTTGTGCTAAAAGCCTTTGCACTGAGCAAGAAATCACTTGCTCAAGAAATCAACAAGTGGAATTTCTGGGTGCAATAATGGCTAACAAATGAGCAGGTGCAGCTAAGAAAGGCACAGCATGTATTAACGAGCAGAACTGTTATTTGTCTCCCCTGTATGCCAAGGATCTTCCCTGGTGCTTATATTTACAGAAACACTCAAGACTTTAAAATCTTATAATTTGTAGTACCACTGGAAAATACACTATTGTGGCACTGTTAGGGGCCACTCACAAATGAAGCTTCTTTTCAACACCTCAGTTGCTTCAGAGTAGCCATGGGAGACCATTTAGTCTCTTCTCTGTGGAGACAAAGATGATCACTCACAGACTGAAGGGTTTGTGATAACTTTGTGCTGCATCATGAATCTTGAGTCTGTCTCTGCTAATGCCTACTAATGAGTCCAGTATATTAAAGACATATCTCATAAAAGGGAGATGATCAGATTGTCCAGCCTCACAGACTTTCATAATCCTGTAATTGGGTTGTGCACAAATACAAAACCTCAGTTTTCTAGAATTTCAGTTTTCTGCCCCTGGGACAATGAACCTTATACTGGTGACTTTTATTCCCTCATATACATGAATTCATTATCAGCACTTCTGTTTCTTCATTGCTTATTATTGCTTTCCAATGAAAAATGGAACATGTAAATCTTCCACTCACAATTTTTCTGTGAGCTTGACAATATCTTACAATAATATTTCTTTGACTGGATGCTCAGCTACATAATAAAAAAAACAAAACCCAAACCAAACCAAAACAAAAAAACACCACGAACAAAAACCAGAAAACAAGCAACAAAAACAAAAATGAAGGACTACTCAGTCATCTATGTTAGCTGTTCATACTGCTGTACCTGACTTTTATTACCTAAGCCTGGTGTCGCCTAATCTGGTTTTGGTTAGGAACAAACTCTCTTGAGCTATCCTCATTAAGAGAGTGCAAGACTATTAGCAGCATAAAGAGGCAAAGTATTACTTAAGTTTTTTTAAAAGAAAATTCACTGCTGTCTGTACATACATAATGCCTTTATCCAGAAACCTCTGCAATATTACCATTTGCCAATAACTTTCCCTTAGAGGGGCCCTGGGCTTTTTTATTCCTCCCCAAACTACCCCAGATTTCCAAACTCTCTTGCATTTTGCAGAAGAACAAGGTTGCTCTTTTCCAATATGCCTCATTTTAGCTTCCTGAAATAATCTGTAACATGAAAAGACTTATTTTAAATTATTAAATAATTAAAATATTATTCTAACAGGCATAATAATATAATTTGATAGGTGTGGTAAGACTGCAAAACCAAGTGATGTAAAATTTGAGAGAGCCAAAAATTCAAGTAATTCAGTCAGTTTTGTTCTTAGCAGCAAAGTATATCCGGTGGGCTTTTTGACAAAGATTTAGCTAAACTTAATGTTTACAGTTGACAATGAGGAATGGAGAATGAAAGCTTTGCTTTTTTTTTTTTTTTTTTTTTTTCTCTTCCTGAAATACTAGCAAACTAACACTGGAGGAGCAAGAATTATGCCTAGAACATCTTTCTTTCCAAAGGCAGACTTTGTGAAAATGTTTGTAGTTTTGTAGTAAATGGTCCTGGGGTAGTTCAGCCTCATGTTTTCCCTACACATAACTTCTCTCCATGTCCTTCATGCTACCCTGGAAAAAAAATTACAAACATTAAATCTGGTAAGCTTAGTACTCCTGCAAATTTTGTCAGTGAAGAATGGATTTCACAAATTGGACCTTTCCACTGGGAGGTATGTAGTAAACACTGCACAGTTAGAGAAGCTTTGTGAGATCTTTCTGGAAGCCTTGACTAAGTGTTCAGTTCTTATTAAACCATTTATATTTCTTTGATGTTTTGCATATTGAAAAAAATATTGGAATATTTCTGAAATGCAGTGTGAAAGGAGTATGTATATCTTATACTGTGAGTAACCTCTAAGTACTAGATTGTTCAGAAAAATCAAATCTTTTTACTTTACAAGCCATTTTGCATGTACACTTCATGGTAGCCATAATTTAATGCCTTGATGGAATGTTATTAGCAACAGAACTTTTGGGGATAAATCAGCACTTATCCTGTATTATATCATATTTTACAGTCCTTCACCTAGCACAAAAGATGTTTTCAAAACCTCTTTGAATAATATTAACTTGAAAATGAACACAGAAATAACATTTTTAAATGCTAAATCAACCATAAAATGAAAGCTAGTTAGGAATGTCCATACAGAAAAAGAGACTTCAAAAGGTCCATGTATTCTTTTAGGCGAATCATCTAACATGAGCAAGTTAACATAATATGGGCATTTAATTAAGGACATACATTCCAAAAGCTGATAGGTATGCAGGTGATCCAAACAAGGTAATCTGAGGTGAGTAACTGAATTTCAATCCATTTGTCTCATACATGATAAAACTGTCCTGCAGATAAATCTGTGTGGGATGCACGTGTGCTGTCTGGCATTCTACTAACACTGCAGAGCCTTCTGTTGTATCTTTGATATTTAGAGATTACAAGCAGTGTTATTTGTCTTCTGATACATACTGAGGGTTGTAACTTTGTTCAGTTGCCAACATGTGAGTCAAAGGTTTAAAGAAACAGAACTTTGCACATGGTTTCTGTTGCTACCCAGCCTTGGAGTTGCAGTTTGGCAAGAGAATAACTGGGACATTGGTCTTTTTACAGAAGCAGCATGCCTTCATGGCAGTAAATAATAACTACAGAGAGTAGAATTTCCCTACCAGTTAAAGAGAGTTTTCTGTTAGATTTGATTATTCAGCACTGATATGGAGAGTGTATATGTTCCTAAATAACACTGTCAAGGAGCACAACTGAGCACTGGACCACTGCTTGTCCCCATTGCTTAGTTGTTAGCAAACAAATCATGGACGTACCAACCGTGGTTTGGTATGGATGTACCAACTAGTCTTCTGCTATTTGTCTTCAGCTATCCTGTCTCTGTACTAACCAATGGCAACTAGTTTAGGCATAGCTAAAGGGATAGCATGCACATTAGGCAGTATGGAAATATATAGACTGCATTGCCCTCCAACACTTTCCCTGTGTCTTCACATAGTCATGCCATACCCTTGGTCATAACCTCAGCTCACAGCTTCCTGTTATGAAAGCACCACTCTGACATGTTACGAAACAATTCCTTCAGGCATTTTGAACTGAAAACAATAGTAATAATATCTCAGGATACCATATATGATTTCAGCGGACCATATGGACTGATATCTGCCTCCTGTCACAAGATCAGCATATTGCCCCTTTTGGTAATATCCTGACAGTATATGGTAAGATTTTTTTAAGTCTGCCAATTGCCAACTTCTCTGACATATGCATTTGTGCAGCAAAGTGCTGGGAGGTCAGTTCTGTAATAAGTGCTTGTATTGCTTTGCTGGAGTCATTATAATTAAGAATTCCCTTCTCTGCCCAGGCCCTATATGTTTATTGCACTAGTCAAGAGTTTTCAATACACAGAATAAAGTAAATAAAAATACGGAGTATTAATAGTATTCACTGTGGCTGCTTAAACTGATTTCAATGCAATTTGTGGTACCTGGCCTTAGTAACCTTTACTTTGTATATGTTGAAAATGGACAGATGCACTTCTATAAACAAATCTAGATAACCTATGTTAAAAACTTAAATTTAAGAGGATTTATCTCCACCTATATTTTGCAGGTGGCAAGCAGTAAAGATCATATTTGCCAGCATAATTGCTAAGACTGAAATTAGATTCTTTCCCTAGAGGTCAAAAATAGTAACAGTCATTTATTGGAAAGAACCTGTGTAATTCTTATCTTCTAATAGTTGTTATCCCGAATTTCTATGGTGAATTCAGTTAGGGACTTCTGTGTCCTTGTCCCTTGTAGGTGCCAGTTACCATTTGGAATTTAATCCTTCTGTTAGCCCAAACGTCTTCCTCTTTCTAACACCTGCCCTGTACTTTGTAGGACACACATTCTCTCATAGCCACATGGGCTCCTAAAACTGAAGGCAACAATGATGATAATGATGGTTCCAGGGGATCCCAATGGTACAGGACAGAATACCTGTGAGAAGTGGTTCTTTTTCTATGTAATGGGCAATTCAAAGTGACACAGACATATTTCCCAAGGATACACTATAACATTTCTCATTCCTTCTGAGCTCGGCCTTCTGGCTCAGCCTGCGGCCATTGAGTTCCCACCTCTGGGACCTTCCTGGGACCCTCTCTTGGGCCCCGGCATGGCCACTGAGCTGTCTCAAGGGGGACCTGCTCCGGACACTCTCTTGGGCCACAGCATGGCCATCAAGCTGCCACAAAGGGGACCTACTCTGGAATATCTTTATGGTCCCAATGTGGCCACTGAGTTGATGCCATGTGGAAGTGCCTTGGACCCTGATTTGGGCCCTGGCATGTCTGCCGAGCTGCTGCAAAAGGGATCTGCCCTCGACCCTCTCTTGGGCCACAGCGTTGCCATCAATGTTCTACATATGAGATGGGGGTGACAGGCTCTCTTGGGACCTGGTCAGGCCACCACATTGGTCCCAGATGTCAAGTCCTTGGGGCAGGTGGCCAAAGGGGTGCTGCTGCCCCCTTTCTAGAGCATTACGTTGAGCTTGCTCTCATCTGAAAGGCTAAAAATCGTGCATCTCTTATTGGTGTGGTCCCAGCTCAGGGAAGATCATATACCACCAGCCAATGACATTTTAGTAAGCTCTTATTCTTAAAATATCCTGTAATATATTATATTTAAGCATCCTTAAATGCTTTTCATATGTGGTAGATGTACAGTGTTAAACTGTAATGGTGTATGAGCAATGCTACATCTTGGAAGGATTAGTAACAGAAGCATTGTGGCCTCCAATCCATCTAAAATAGGTTACCTTCAAAATGTTAGGTAATACTCTTGTTAATCATGATCTTCAATTCAACATGGACACCCACATCCACAAACAGCAAGTTATGATTGATACAGCCTCACTGGTCCATGCCAACTAATATCATTTTTTAAGACAAGTGACCTGTAAGCAATTATAGCAAACTGAATCCTCATCATTGACCCTATTGCCTGTCTTCCTCGGTTTTTTATTTATATTTTTTGAACGTTGTCCCTCTATAGCCTATTCAGAGAGTTCAAGAAATTGGCTGCATGGTTATGGGCCAATCTATCCACAAGCATGCATGTAATGAAGCTACAGAGAAGTCTAAGTGACAGAGTACTCTGCAGAGTAGAGCTCTCCAGATTGATTTTATGTAAAATGGTGCTGACATTCAGCATTTACACTCCTTTGTTTTGCAAAGGGACAGATGCCTTAGATAATCTCTTCTATTGATGCTGTTCTGTAAAAAATGATGTGATGCTGCCACATCTCGAAGTACAGATGAAGGCCAGTGACAACTGGAAAGGTGGTCCTCAGCTGTTCATACTGAGACCTCTACAGTTTACTATTTTTCTCGATAATTTAGAAAGTGGGATCATTTCTACACCACGAGCAAGTTTGCTCACTGGTGCTGCCAGTACGCAAGAGGTAAGACCAGAAGAACTTGGACAAACTGCACACGTAAGAATAGTTAACAACATGAGGTTAAAAAAAAACCCAAATGCAGGGTCCTGCATCTAGGTCAGAACAGTCCTCAGTATCACTACCGGCTGAAGGATGAGGTTTCAGAAAGCAGCCCTGCAGAAAAAGACTCAGGGGTGCTGGTGGATAAAAAGCTGGACATGAGCCAACAGTGCATGCCTGCAGGCCAATGGCATTCTGGGCTGGATCAAACAAAGAGAGGCAGCAGATGGAGAGAGGTGATTCTGCCACTTTGCTCTGCTCTGGCAAGACTTCACCTGGAGTCCTCCATCCAGGAGGATGTCCTGGAGCGCTCAGCACAGGAAGGACATGGACCTGATGGAGCGGGTCCAGAGGAGGGCTACAGAAGTGATCAGGGGGCTGGAACACCTCTGCTATGAAGACAGGCTGAGGGAGCTGGGGTTGTTCATCCTGCAGAAGAAAAGGCTCTGAGGAGAACTAACAGCAATCCTCCAGTATCTGAAGGGGCCTACAGGGAGTCTGGAGATGGACGGTTTGCAAGGGCCTGTAGTGATGGGAGAAGGGAGCAATGGGAGACAGCAAAGGAAGCAAATGGCAAGGAAGACAGGAATGCAAGAGGTTGCCCGAGGAGGTTGCTGAGGTCTTGTCCCTGGAGATACTCAAGCTGAGGCTTGACAAGGCTCTGGGCAACCTGATCTATTGAGGATGTTCCCGCTTACATCAGGGGGATTGGACTAGATGACATTTAAGAGCTCGCCTCCAACCCAAATTATTCTGTGACTGTGGGATGATTCTAAGACTACGGGAAGTGTGATTCTGGGGAAGAAAAACAAAACCAATGAAGCCCCGGAGTGGCTCTAACAGAGCATGATGTGGACAGACTGGACCAGTGCCTGCCTTGAGATGGGGCCAAAAGCTCCCCAGCTCAGCATCCCCATGCTTGAGCCTCACACAAATTCCCAAGTGCCCCAGCCACTGCTTTATACCCATGTTTGAATTTTCTGGGTTTTCCCTATTTTTTCTGGTAGTACTCCAGTGTTACCAACCTTCTCCCATCCAGCGGAAAACAGATCCATTGGATCCATTGAGGGAGATGATTGGCTACTCCAGTAACAGCCTAGCGACTGAAAGGTGAAGGGCTGACGGGGGCTATGGGAGCCCCCCAGCTTCTTCCCTGGTCCACAGCAATACATGAAGGGGCTGGGGGGACCATCCAGAGGAGATGATGATGATCGTAAGGGCCTGCTGAGCACAACCAAGGCACACCCATGGGCACAGCCCATTTCAAAATACCCACCCAGGTTCCTCAGACACACGGAAAGACAAAAAGTGACATACAGGAGTGGAGATTGGTAAGAACAACTGAAACTAAGGTGGTTGAAACACCATCAAAACTTTATTACCATCTGCCTCTCCTTCTAATCTAACTACAACTCATTTAACCATTAATGTGATTAGTAAATAGTGATGACCTGAAGCAACCTTTCCTTCAGCGGTCACAACACTTTGCTCTGCTGACTGTGTTCCTGCTGTTAGAGACTTGCCAAGGTCAAGGTTTCACACCCTTCTCAGCTCCAGGGCAGAGTGCTGCCTCTTCAAGGTCAAATCCTTCCTAGCCTAAGGCAGTACTTGCCACCTAAAGGAACCTGGTTTATTTGGAAGGTGGTTCTGGAACAGGCTGCCCAGAGGGCTTGGGAGGCTGTGCCTAGGGCAGCCCTGGGCAGCCCCTTCCTGAGCTGGGCTTGCACGAAGTGATCTTCAGAGACCACCTCCTGGAGTTCCTCGTTTGCCACAAGATGCCAGGCCCTAACCTGGCACGGCTGTGGGACCACTGTTAAGGACCACGACTCCTTGACACTCGCCGTTCTCCAGACAAACTGCGGCCTCCATGCTGACGGCACCTTGTTCTCCTGGAGGAGGCGGGGATGTCACCCTTGGTGCTTTGACCTCGACCCTCAGCCCAGTCTCCCCTCTGTTGCAAGTAGCGAAAGTAAATAGAAATTACAAGTAGGAAAAAGAAAAAGAAATAGAGATTTCAAAGTAGTTAGGCTAAGATTTGAACTGGTCAGGCAGGCCGGAAAGTCAAACCCTGGGAACAAGTCTTGGGGGAACCGGCAAGGAATGTGCTAATTCCAGTGATTTATGATCAAAGGGGTCAGTAGGGCATGTGAAACGTGTGGAAAGAGTTAAACTGACACTTTGTACGAAAAGATAAGAGATGTTTGTCTATTGTTATCTACATGATTTATGTAGTTGTTTGTGACCTGAACATATGTAATTCTGCACGTAGCCTCACAATGTAAAGAGTATAAAAGCTAAACCAAAAATGAGAGTCTTTGGAATCCTGACTTGGGACGCTAGTCCTCAGGTTTCCCGGGCCCTGAATAAAGCACCGCATAAACTGACTCTGTTGGTTTGTGTCTTGACTACGGGCAACAGTTTTCTGGCGACCCAGATGGGACTCCGGGGGTTGCTGGGGCGGTTCACGTGCTGATCCACTCCAAGCCGGCACCAGGTGATTCCTGGAGGAGACATCAACCCGTGCCCGACCCCGCGCCCGACGGACGACCATGAGGTAAGCCCAAAGGTGCTTTATTCCTTATAGAAATAAGTTAGTATTAGGATTGGTTGGTTGGAAGCCTAGGCGCTGGTCGTAAGACACAGCAAGTAGAAAGCTGTGCAGATCCAGCACTTGCCACTCGCGGCGACGAGTATAGGCAAGTTTGGTATTTGGTATTGGGCGCTGGTCATAAGACACAGCAAGTAGAAAGCTGTGCAGACCCAGCACTTGCCACTCGCGGCGACGAGTATAGGCAAGTTTGGTATTTGGTATTGGTAATCGGCCGTATATTGGTTTTGTATGTGTGTGTGTGTGAGTGCGCGCAAGTATAAGTGTCAGCATGCTGCCATTTAAAACTTTCAGAGCTCTGTCTTGTAATGACAATGATGTTCCTGAGGATTCGCCTCTTGGCTGTTAACAAAAAAAAAAAAAAAAACCAACAACAAAAAAACCAACCAACCAAACAAACAAACAAAAAAAAACACATTGGAAAGAAGGTAATTTTGGGCAGGAATTGCGGAGGAAAACCTTGACTGATTATTGTAATCATGTGTGGCCTGAATATGAAACGGGGGGAATGCAGTGGCCACGGAATGGTACAATAACCCCTGAAATATTGAGTCTTATGATGAGTTTCTTGCGGGAAACTGAGAAATGGGATTGGATTTGTTCTATTATCTGAAAGGAAAACCTGAGTGGCAAAAGGCTTGTGGATTGTTGGTGTTAAAAACCATGAAAGTAGAATGTGATAAATGCCCTGGTTGTAAAGAGCGTAAAATACGGTTCTCGGAGGAGGATGTGTCTTTGTTGGTCTCCCCGAGTGCGCCGCCGCTTCCACCTCCTGAGGCTCCCCCGGTAAATACGGCTAGGGTCCCTCTTCCTTCCCCATCCGAGGAGGGGATAGAGCAGGAGGATTGGGTTGATCAGCCGAGAACGCCGCTTGCGGAGCGGACTCGGAGAGGGAGGCTGGAGAAAGGAGGCGGTTTTTCGCAGCCTCAGTTGATGGCTCCGCTGCGAGGGGTAGTGGAAGCGGATGGAGGGAAGGTGATGATAAAGGTTCCTTTTTCACCGAATGATTTAATAATATGGAAACAATCGGCGGGGGCGTACAGGGAAAATCCTGAGAAAGTGGCTCGGGTTGTGAAAATGGTAATAAAAACTCAGAATCCTGATTGGAATGATTTGCAGATGTTGCTGGACACTATTATGGATTCTACAGAGAAGGAGAAAGGGCGCAGGCGGCGTCGGGGGGGGGGAGGCGCGGGCCTCTCCCTCCGGTCACCTCGCACGGGCGGGCGGCTGTCTGCGCGATCAATCGCCGGCCGGGCCGCCGTCTCCCCGCCCGGCGGCGGAGGCAACGGTCCGCGGGGCCGGCGCGGCTGGGGTGCCTCGCAGGCCGCGGCGGGCAGATGCCAGAAAGCCTGCCCGGGCCTTCGTCCCCCTAAATGGAGACTCGGGGAGCGCTCCGAAGCTCCCCGCTCCCGGAGCGCCCGCTCGGGCAGAGCTCGTCCCGCTCGGGTCGCCAGGGTTGACGTCGGGGCCGGTGGGGCCCGGCGCGGCGGCCGGGGAGGTCCCTGAAGGAGAGGTGGCGCTGGATTGAGGAAAGGCTTCGGGGGCTTTGGGAACCAGGGTACAGGGGGACGCGGAAGGTTAGGACCTAACCAGTGTGCCTTTTGTAAGGGACAGGGACATTGGAAAAATGAATGCCCACTTAATCAGGGAACCCCGATGGGCGGAGGCTTCCCGGGCAATGGAGCAAACGGAATGAATCCGTTCGCGGGAAGGCTAGTTACTCGGCAATGAATAAATTAAAGGGACCTCTAAGCGACTCTACAGTATTGGTTGTTGGGGTATCTGGGGAAGTTGAAGAAAGAACATTCCTGCGGCCACTCGATATAAAATTTGGGGGAAGGGAATTTGATCATCAATTTCTGTATATGCCAAACAGCCCGGAGTCTCTACACGGGAGAGACTTGCTCTCAGTATTGCAGGCAAGAATAATTTTTGAAAAGGGTAGGGTAAAACTAGAAATACCAGAGGAAAACCTGGCAAAATTGTTTGTAATTAAAGAAGTAGGGAAGGGAGAGATACCACAGGAAATTGAACAAGCAGTCGTGCCATGGGTTTGGGAAACAGGGACCCCAGGCAAATCAAAAGCGGCAGTACCAGTGGTAGTGGAATTAAAAGAAGGGGCTCAACTGGTGAGGGTACGGCAATACCCCATCAGTTTGGAAGCTAGGAAGGGAATAGCCCCCATGATAACTCAATTTTTAGGTTTAGGAATTTTGCAGGAGTGTGAATCTGAATTCAACACTCCTATCTTCCCGGTCAAAAAGCCTAATGGCAATTATAGGTTAGTACAGGACCTAAGGGCAATCAACTCTATCACCAAAGATATACATCCCGTGGTGGCAAATCCGTACACATTGTTAACATCTGTTTCTGAGAAATTTCAGTGGTTTACAGTAATCGATTTAAAGGATGCCTTCTTCTGCATACCCCTGGCGCCTGAAAGCAGGAATATCTTCGCATTTGAGTGGGAGAACCCTGACACGGGACGGAAGCACCAACTAACATGGACCAGGCTTCCCCAAGGATTTAAATCCTTGCCCACTATATTCGGTAACCAGCTGGCCAAGGAACTTGAGGAATGGAAGACTACCCAGGTAAAAGATTCGCCTTTCTCTTATGTGGTGTTGCAGTATGTGGATGATGTTTTCCTGGGTACCACAGAACAGGGTCTCTGCCTCAAATTAACCATTGCATTACTGAATATGCTGGGACAGGCTGGATACCGGGTATCCAGAGAAAAGGCACAGCTGGTCAAACAAAAGGTCATCTATTTAGGATGTGAGATTTCACAGGGAGTTCGTCGTTTGGGAGTAAATCGCATACAGGCCATATGTGCAATTCCAGTACCCCGCAATAATCAGGAACTAAGATCTTTTCTAGGAATGATTGGCTGGTGTCGACTGTGGATCCCCGACTTTGGGCTGACAGCCAAACCACTGTATGAGGTTGTGAAGGAACCGAGATTTAAGTGGGAACCCAGGGAAGATAAAGCGTTTCGGGAATTAAAACAGGCCCTCAAGGAAGCACCTGCCCTGGGCCTGCCGGATCTAACCAAGGACTTTCAACTGTATGTACATGAAAGGCAAAAGTTAGCCTTGGGGATGCTCACTCAAAAATTGGGGTCTTGGAAAAGGCCGGTTGGGTACTTTTCTAAACAATTGGACTCAGTAAGTGGAGGATGGCCAGGATGCCTAAGAGCAGTGGCAGCCACAGTAATCCTGATCCAAGAAGCACGTAAGCTAACATTGGGCAAGCACATGACAGTTTATGTACCTCACATGGTCATAACAGTATTGGAACAAAAGGGGGGCCATTGGCTCTCATCAAGCAGAATGCTCCAATACCAGGCCCAATTGAGGGAACAGGATGATGTGGAGCTGAAAATAACAAATCATCTTAACCCAGCAGAATTCCTCAGGTCCACCCAGGAAGAAGGAGAGCTGGAACATGACTGTGTAGAGGTAATCGAACAAGTGTACGCCAGCCGGAAGGACCTGAAGGATGAGCCACTGCCGGACCCTGATTGGGAACTGTTCACGGACGGGTCCAGCTTTGTGGAAAAAGGGGTCGTCAATCAAGCACAGGGAAGAGATAATTATGTTACTGGAAGCGATTTACAAACCATCGGCAGTTGCAGTGATGCACGTCAAAGGACATCGGAACGATCCAGGAAAAGAATTCCAGGGAAATCGACAAGCGGACCAAGTGGCAAAGCAGGTTGCCAGAGAGATATGGACCCAATTAGCTTTGCTACCGGCTCGGGGCAACCCTGCCGCTGCACACATGGAGGACAAACCACATTACTCGCCAGAGGACGAGAAGCTGGCTCGGATGTTGCAGCACGAACGAACATCAAGGGTTGGTATGTGACCACAACAGGACAGGTGATCCTGCCGGTAAGGATCATGAGGATAGTACTGGAAACTGAACACAATAAGTGTCACTGGGGTGCGGAGGCAGTGGTAAAATTTTTGAAAAACGAAATATTCTCAAACCAGATGTTAACATTCATTGGCAAAAAGAGTAAACGCAATATGCCCGGTGTGTATCAAAAACAACCCAGTGGTAAGAAGGCAGGTACAAATGGGTAAGTTGCAGGTAGGTCCCCAACCAGGAGATTATTGGCAAATAGACTTCTCTGAGCTACCAAAGGCTCAGGCATACAAATATCTGTTGGTGTATGTGTGTACATTTTCAGGATGGCCAGAAGCTTTCCCTTGCAGGACCAATCAGGCAAAAGAAGTGGTAAAAACACTTTTGAAAGAAATTATCCCTAGATTTGGAGTGCCGTTAGGGCTATCATCCGATAGGGGTCCTCATTTTACTGCGGGGGTCGTGCAGGAGATTTCTATAATATTAGGAATAACTTGGAATCTGCACACACCCTGGAGGCCCCAATCAAGTGGTAAGGTAGAGCGGATGAATCAAACATTGAAAAACCAAATTAAGAAAATATGCCAAGAAGCGAAAATCCAGTGGCCGCAGGCATTACCCTTAGCTCTGTTAAGGATAAGGATAAGGATTAAGCCAAGGGAAAGGATAGGAGTAAGTCCGTACGAAATTTTGTACGGCAAACCATACCATGCTGCTACTTACCAGGGGGACCCTCATTTGGTGGGGGATCAGGTGATACTAAATTATGTATTGTCTCTGAGTAAGACTCTTACAGCACTCCGAGGAGCGTTGGAACCGACCGTTACCCCTGGAAAATCCGGCCCACGACATCCTTCCAGGAGACCAAGTCTACATAAGGAACTGGTCAGTGGAACCACTGAAGGAGACATGGGACGGTCCTCACCAGGCGATCATGACCACCTACACGGCCGTCAAGGTCGACGGAGTCGACAACTGGATTCACTACACCAGGGTCAAGAAGGTCCCCACGCAATGGTCGGTAGAGCCCTTGTCTCCAACAAAATTAGTGTTCAGAGGCAAACCATGAGAATATTGGTCTTTCTCAATTTAATTATAATCGCAGAAACTTTAGTAAAAATTAATGTACCTGAACCTTACCTGTCAATAGTAGAAGGAGCTGATGCTAATTTGACTTGTCTATTTACTGATAATCAGAAAGCTGGATCCACTGAGGTAATAGCAAGATGGAAATGGGTAACAGGAGATAAGGTAATCATGGAAGGGGTAAAGACTACTTGGGATGAGTCACGCCAGGAAGGGACAACTATCCTGCAGATACCTAAAATAGCTAAGGAAAAAGAAGGAGAATATATATATGTATAGTGTTAATTCAGGAGAATTTTGGATATGCGGATGTACATATGAGCATTAAGCCTTCCACTAAACAGGAAAGGAGAGTAACTAGGCAAGCGATTGATGCCGAGGAATTAACAAAGGCTAGAAGTCAGGAAAATCTGGTAGTTGGTTTAATTAGGGACTTTGGTCTTATGCAAAATGTGACGGAAATCACAGCCTGTTTACCCCTACCCCAAGCAGCAGGTGACCCTATACCATGGGGAATAATACCAGTGACAGAGATGCCAGAATCTTTAAGAAATGTTTCCTGGACGTGTCAGTTGGTCCCTAAAATAGTAATGAAAGAAAAGGATGTGTGTAAAACGACTCGAACAATGACAGAGGTGGATTGTAAAGGAAAACCTAATTATTTTGGGTGGACACAAAATACTAGAAAGTGTATAGTCGATTACCCCGGAGATGAGGCGTGTGAAAAATTTACTATAACAACCAAATCCACAGAAAATGAAATGAGTTGTCAAAATGTTACTCAAAATTTAGATGCCTGGAAAGATTGGAAGACGGTATGGGGACCTAGTATTTTGGAACGTTATACCTATCTCGGAAAGATAAATTGGTGTATTCAATGGTCAGGGAATAGAAACCAATCGTACTACAGGGCATATATTACATCTACCTCCTCCAGACAGTTACATGCTCAAACGGAGGAATGGAAGTGTACAAAAGTATTTACATGTGACACCCCAGAAGAACAAATAGGGCTAGCACCAGTAAAAATGACACTAAAGTGGGGATGTGAATGTAGGGGATACAATCATACCATAAGTATAAACCAAGGGATGGAACCCATAGATTGTAGGCACACAACGGTTCACAGTCCTGGGAATTTAGTATGGGTTTTGGGACATGGCCAATGGACATCTCACCTACCATTAGATGGACTAACCACGCAAATTACTTTGGGTGTACCGACCCTGTGTCCATTTTGGAAAGAATCAAAATCAACATCAAAAGAGATAAGAAAGAGACAGAGAAGAGATAGCAGTAGGGACCTGAATACTATAGGATTGGATGAAGATGGGTGGCATGAACCCTCGTCAGGGGTCAAATTTGGGTGGGTATTGGAGTCCTTATTTGCACCTATTTCCACTTATCGGACAGGGAAATGTTGTACAAATTATTAGGACAAACAGAGCGGCTGGCGGCAGTGACAAAGAAAGGATTTAGGGATCTAAATCTACAACTACAAGCTACTACAAGGATGACTATACAAAATAGAATGGCCTTGGATATGATGTTATTAAAAGAACATGGTGTTTGTGGGTATCTGCATAACAAAGATGGACACTGTTGTGTACACATCCCAAATGTCACCCAGGAGGTAGAAAAGGATATTAGTCAATTGGAACAAATCGAGGACGAGGTTCACGATGTTCAAAAGGAGGCAGAACACAATTGGGTTGGAGCAGTATTTAGTGCATTAGGGATCCAGGTTTCTGGTTGGATATCATCAATGGTACAATACGGAATTATGATAATAATAATTGTCGTAGTTGCTTTAGTAGTATATAAATGTTTGTTAGGAATGATTGCCAGAGAAACTCAACACACTCGAAGGGTAATGAAGGCAATAACTCGAAAAGAAGTAATATTACCAGAAGATATATTGCCTCCACCTGCCTACCAAGAAGCCTAAGGGTTGAGCATCCTTGTGAAAAAGTCAAAGAATGCTCAAAAGGGGGGACTTGTTGCAAGTAGCGAAAGTAAATAGAAATTACAAGTAGGAAAAAGAAAAAGAAATAGAGATTTCAAAGTAGTTAGGCTAAGATTTGAACTGGTCAGGCAGGCCAGAAAGTCAAACCCTGGGAACAAGTCTTGGGGGAACCGGCAAGGAATGTGCTAATTCCAGTGATTTATGATCAAAGGGGTCAGTAGGGCATGTGAAACGTGTGGAAAGAGTTAAACTGACACTTTGTACGAAAAGATAAGAGATGTTTGTCTATTGTTATCTACATGATTTATGTAGTTGTTTGTGACCTGAACATATGTAATTCTGCACGTAGCCTCACAATGTAAAGAGTATAAAAGCTAAACCAAAAATGAGAGTCTTTGGAATCCTGACTTGGGACGCTAGTCCTCAGGTTTCCCGGGCCCTGAATAAAGCACCGCATAAACTGACTCTGTTGGTTTGTGTCTTGACTACGGGCAACACCTCTGTTGATGGTTGATGCTGCTGCGCTTCTTGTCAGGTCCTGGGATGCCGGGTCCTCCTGAGCTGCCCGGTTCTCCTCCTGGGACACATCCAGCTGCAAACAGAAAGGATACAAAGCTCATCACCTGCCCCGAGGACACAACCTGCAGGAAGCAGCAAAGCTGGTGGACAGAAGCCCTGAAGAGCTGCCAGCTCTGCCCCAGGGCCCTCCATGTGCTGCTGCAAGCCCTGGTGACAGTCCCGGAGCAGAGGGATGGGTGTACAGCAGGTCAGAACCAGCACCTTCTGCCATGCCGGGGTTCCCATCCAGCAGATCCTCTCTGCCAGTGTCCACGTGTCCCTCAGCAGCTGCCCAGGCACCACCTCCAGGGGCTCGTCTGCCCTCGGCTTGTCCCTCTGCCCCTCAGGTGATGGTCAGGGGGGCCAGCGCTGTGTTTCCCTTCCTGGCAGGGGGAGTTACCGGGCCCTGCGCCCGGCACGGCTCTGGGACCGCTGCCGGGATCGGCTCCTCGCAGCACGCTGTGCTCCAGAAGGACTGCGGGCTCCACGCTGGCGTCGCTCTCTTCTCCTGGGGGGGGCCAGAATGTTATCTTCAGGGCTCGGAGCTCGGTCCTCACTCCTCCGCCTCCTCCTCCGCTGATCCCGCTGTGCCGGCTGCCTTCTGGGGCTGCGGGACCTGCCCCGGGACTGGCTCCTTCTCCCCTGCTGTTGCCTTGAGGAATTCCTTCGTGCTCGCCGGTGCCGCTCGCTCCTCCCCGAGGAGGCCGGACTGTCGCGGTCGGGCCTGGCAGATCTTCCCTGCAGAGGAGCAGCACCCCGAGCCCTGCTCTGCTGCAGCCGCCGCCTGCCTGGGGAGTGCTGAGCCTGTCTGCGGCCACGGAGATCCCACCTCTGGAACCTTCGTGGGATCCTTTCTTGGGCTGCGGCATAGCCATCGAGCTGCCTCAAGGGGGACCTGCTCCGGACCCTCTCTTGGGCCCCGAAGTGGCCATTGAGGGACTGGGCAGGAGGACTGCCCCAGACCCTCTCTTGCGCCCCAGCATGGCCATCGAGGTGCCACAATGGGGACCTACTCTGGACTCTCTCTGTGGTCCCGATGTGGCCACTGAGTTGCTGCCATCTGGAAGTGCCTTGGACCCCTTCTTGTACCCTGGCATGTCTGCTGAGCTGCTGCAAAAGGGATGTGCCCTCGACCCTCTCTTGGGCCACAGCGTTGCCATCAATATTCCACCTACGGGATGGCTGTGACAGGCTCTCCTGGGATCCAGTCGGGCCACCACGTAGGTCCCAGATGTCAGGTTCTCGGGGCAGGTGGCCTAAGGGGTGCTGCTGCCCCCTTTCTAGAGCATTACGTTGAGCATGCTCTCGTCTGAAAGGCTCAACATCATGCATCTCATATTGGTTTGGTCCCAGCTCACGGAAGATATAGCGAAAAATCACGTGGCAGACGGGACAGGTGGAATTGGTGAGGGCCCACTCCCAAATGCACTGAAAACAGAAAGAGTGCCAGCACCTGCTCGCACAGGCTAGGTTCCTGATGGAGCGCCTGCAGATTGAGCAGATACTGTCAGAGGCATTCAAGAGCACTGGCTGGGGCATCTGGCTTGTGCTGGCAGCAGGGGAAGAGGAGCCCTGGGTGGCCAGGCTCTGCCTTAGGCCATTGAGACCCCACCTCTGAGACCTTCTTTGGGTCAACTCTTGAGCCCCAGCATGGACATTAGCGTCCTGACTCTGGGGTAGGCTTGGGACTGGCTCCAGGGTGCTGACCTGGCCACCACCTTGGCCCGAGCTGGCAGGACTGTGGCGCTGGTGGCGTGAGGGATCCCGCCGCCTCCTTTCTGCAGCAATACGTTGAGCTCTCTGTTGTCTGTAGAGCTCAACATTGTGTATCACATATCCGTAGAGTCCTGTCTCTTGGAAGACACAGTCAAAAGACCTCCGGCAGAGTGGGCAGGTGGAATGTCTGAAGGCCCACTCCATAATGCACTCAAAACAGAAAGAGTGGAAGCACCCACTCGCGCAGGATCTGTTTCTGATGGTGTCCTGGCAGATTGAGCACATGTCCTCAGAGACATACGATGGCATGGCCTGGGGCACCTGGCTGGAGCTAAAAGCAAAAGAAGAGCTGTCCTGGGCTGCCAGCTCCTCCTGGGTGGCCATGTCTGCTTCGGCTGCCAGGTTGCCATGGCTTTCTTGGCCATGGGCTGCCTGATCCTGGCCTGCAAGACGTTCCTGGTCTGTCAGACTCTCCTGGCCTGATGGGTTCTGATGGTTTGCCTGGCCCCAGCCTGCCATGTCCTGGACTGCCGGGTCCTCATCCTCTGCCACCTCCTGCTGCAAACAGAAGGGATAGAAAGCTCATCACCTGTCCTGGGGACACAACCTGCAGGAAGCAGCAAAGCTGATGGGCAGAAGCACTGAAGGGGTGCCAGCTCTGCACCCTGCTCTAAGGGGAAGTGTCCCTGCCCATGGCATGGCAGGAGCTTGGGACTGGGTAAGCTTTAGGATCCCTCCCAACCCAAGCCCTTCCATGCTTCTCTAGTTCTCTGACTCTAGGACTCACCTCTCCGATCGGTGGATGCAGGAACTGGAAGTGCCGGAAAACGTTGCCCATCTACCCAAGAAGAACAACACACAGATGGGGGTGCAGCAGGTAGGGACCTGTGCCCTGGGCCCTGCCGGTGTCCCCGTCTAGCAGATCCTCTCTGCGCTCTCCTCAATCAGATTGCAGGATGGGGGTCCTTCGTCTCCCCTCCTGCAGACCACTGTCCTCCAGGCGTGAGGACAACCCTGTGACTGGTCAGGGCTGCAGCCGGCCTTAAATAGCCTGTTGGAGTCATTGTGACTCTCTGGTGACAACACAATGTTGCTGGTGGCCACACCCAGGAGACGTGAGCCCCAGCCTTGGGGCTGGGGAGTGAAAGCCCCGATTGACAAGCATACGGTGTCCGGTGCGGAGATCCCCAGGACAGGAAAGAGATGAGCATAGTGGAAAGAGTCCAGGGCAGGGTCTAGAGCATCTCTGTGCTGAAAAAAGCCGAGAGTGCTTGCGGTCAAGGGAGCCGATGTGCCTTGAGCACACACAGGCCCCAGCCAACCTCCAGTTAGTTCTCCTGAAGTCTCTTAATCACCAGGAAGAAAAGGAGAGAGGAGAAAGAGAAGGTGGATGAAATGCAGGAGGAGGAGGAGGAGGGAGAGGAGTGTTTTGGAATGGTTAAAGTTTATGTAGGAAGTGCCCAGCCCCCTGCTAGGATCATGTAAACTGACAGGAGTCTAGAGCTATACAGCATACACTGGAGCTAGTGCAGGGTTACCTTTATGATGCTGGAAATGAATAGCTACTTCTCGAGCACAATTCTGCTTTAAAGGTACATTGTAAGGCAGTAACACGAATCACCTTTAGTAGGTGCCTGTTACCAGTACTGTATCATGTGAACCAGGGCCCATTTCCATATTTACAGTTTCAAAAGTAAAATGCCATCATTTTTTATTGATGAAGAAAGAATTTTTTATATGACTTTGTTAATACGATCTTGATAATTCAAAGGGTACCGTTTCAGAATGAAATTAAGTTGAAGATTTTTTTAGCAGCTGAATGTGGGGCCATCTGAGCACTGCTCTACATAGCCCAAGGGAATGTAGGAAGTTCCCTGTTGGGTGGAAGCACTCTCAGATACAATAAAACAAGGTTTGCACCACATCATGATTATTCATTTCTGCTGGATATATTGCAGCTTTTGAAATTGTCTTTACTGGTGTCCTGAGCAAATGCATTGATGGCCCCACCAACTACCAAAAAGGAAACTCGGTTCTTTTTACGAACTGCTGGTTTCTGGAGGATGCATATTCCTGGTTACAATCAGACTCTGAAACCTTTCTATGATGATACCCGAATGAAGAAAGACTTTAAATGGGGCTCACAACAGCAAGCTGCTTTTGAAAGCATTAAACAGAAGATTGTGCAGGCAATGGCCCTTGGACCAATTCAAAGAGGGCCAGGCATTAAAAATGTGCTCTACACCAGAGCCGGGAGTGAAGGTCCTACATGGAGCCTCTGTCAGAAAGCTCCAGGAGAGACTCGAGGTCATCCCCTAGGATTTTGGGGTCAAGACTACAAAGGCTTTGAGGCCACCTATACAGCCACTGAAAAAGAGATAGTGGCCCCATATGAAGGAGATAGAGCTGCTTCAGAAGTGATTGGTGCTAAAGACTCAGTCATCCAGGAATTGTAGAAGTGATAACTGATTGGCCAAAAGGCACACACTTTGGAATGCCACCAGAAAAAGTGGTAAGAGAGGCTAAAGAAGCACCACCATAGGACCAGCTACCAGAGAATGAGGAACAAGATGCTCTTTTCACTGATGGATCCTGTTGTCTGGTAGGAAGCCATCAACAGTGGGAAGCTGCTGTATGGAACCCTACATGACTAGTTGCAGAAACAGATGAAGGAGATGGTGAATCAAGTCAATTTGCAGAGATGAAAGGCATCCAGTTGGCTTTGGACATTGCTGAACAAGGAAAGTGGCTAAGACTTTATTTCTATACTGACTCATGGATGTTAGCAAATGCTTTATGGGGCTGGTAAAAGCAGTGGGAGCAAAACAACTGGCAACACAGAGGTAAAGCTATCTGGGCTGCTGAACTGTGGAAAGACATTGCTGCTTGATTAGAGAAACTTGATGTAAAAGTGCATCGTGTAGATGCCCACGTACCTTCATATCGAGCTACTGGGGAACATCAAAACAACCAACAAGCAGATGAGGCCGCTCGAGTGTTCCAAATAGATCTGGACTGGGACCATAAAGGTGACCTACTTCTAGCTAGATGGGCCCATGACACTTCAGGTCATCAAGGCAGGGACAGAACATACCCATGGGCTTGTGACCGAGGGGTGGAATTAACTATTGCACAGATTATTGTGACATATGCACCACAATGAAGCAAGATAAAAGGTTGAAACCTCTGTGGTATGAAGGGAGATGGTCAAAATATAGGTATGGGGAGGCCTGGCAAATTGACTGTATCACACTGCCTCAAACACGACAGGGTTTCAATTTTCCTCTATATTTGTATATATGTTTGTTTAGTTTCCAACCCATAAGCCTCTCCCCCTTATTCTCTCTCCTTTCTTTTTCAGGGAGGGGAAAGGGGTTAATAGGGAGCATCTGTCATTTGGTTTAATTGCCAGGTCAGTGTTAAACCATGACAATTGCATACTTTGCTAACAAAATTTATGGATTGGCTTTTGAAAGTCAATGTGGAAAAGAGTCAAGGTCAAAACTATGTTAGAGTTATGCATGGGTTTCTCTGGACTTCCTCACCTAGCCTCTGCTCTGCAGCATCTTTTTAGAGGTGTTTAGTTTTAATTCTTTCAAACAAGCCGCTTGTGATTCTGCATATGAAGTGTATGAAGTCTGAAGGCCAAGTGCCTGAGATTTCTTAGACATTGTTCTGTTTCTAATCTTAAATGAACTATGATGAAATTACGGACAATTTGGAAAATCACACCCTATATTGAAATGAGCAGACTTAAACACAGGAAAGGCATGAAGAGGTAATCAAAAAGCAGAACTTACAATTTGAAAGCTGTGCTCATTTTTAAAAATACCTTTGCAGTTAAAACTTAATTGTCTGGTTTTTCTCATTATGCCAGTGTATACTAAAGAAGCTGATGGGGACAAAGGCAAGAGCAGCACAGTAACTGCCCTTTTCTTTCCTGTAACCCACACTTTGGATCATCTGGTTGCTCTGTGTTTGTCTTTTAACTGAGCAGGAAGCTGAGGGTAAGAGAGACGATGTCTTGTTTGCAGGATGAAGGGCAGCTTGAAAATAAGCATCATCTTTTTCAACATTGTGAAGAGAGAAAGAGCTTACTTGGGGTGTAGCAAAAAAAAAAAAAATCTTACCGATTCTTTGGCATCTCTGTGCTCTACTCCTTGCAAGTCCGTTAGTCCAATGTATTTTTGAAAGCATGTAATGTATTGTATTTCTGTATTATCTCTTTCCCATTAGCTCATGTTCAGAAAACCTCTAACTAGGCCTCAATAACCATTAACCCAATGTGGCTTAAATTGAAGTAGGTCAGGATTGCTCACATCCTGTATATTTCTGAACTGTTTCCCCAACAGTAGCTCACTTTTCATACCTGATCCCTTGAAAGCAAATGCAGTGGGCTGCTGCCAATTTTAATGAATTTAGTGAAGAGCAGAAAGCAGCACCAGTAAGCCGGTGGGAAATGAGTTGCAAAAAATGGCTTAAAACTAAGTTTTAGTCTTTCCTGTAAGATCCATCACTCTAAGTGAAGCCTCAGTGCCAATGAAGTGGCAGAAGCTCGTATAACATCTTTCACCTCCTAGGCCTTGGTAAGAGGCAAATAAATAACATGATCTGGGTAGCTTTCTTTTCCCACAGATTTTCTGGTTTCCTGTGAAGAAACTCTACCTTCATTACATAACAGCAAAACTCCTATTGGCAGCCCAGTCATAAGTAACTTTTAGATTATTTTAAGGCTCAATTTTAAAAGCAAGAAATGATGCTACTCAATCTGGGAAAGAAGGAAAACAGCAACATCAAGGCTTAGTGACTTGTCTGACAATTTTGCAGTCATTCAGTGGCATAACAATGATTAAGATGTTTTAGTTCCCTTTCTAAACCCATTTGAACATGCTGTTTCTGTGTCATGTGAGCAAGTGGCAGCCTAAGAATCTTGTTTTCTCCTGCAACTTTAAGAAAGTTATTTGCTTTGGTTGCTTGGTTTCCAGCATGGCCACAAATGTCCCAATGGAGAAAATACTTCCAGTATCACTTAGGTATTACTGCAGTCTAGGAAAGGGTCCTGCATCTAGGTCAGAACAATCTTCAGTATCACTACCAGCTGAAGGATGAGGTTTCAGAAAGCAGCCCTGCAGAAAAAGACTCAGGGGTGCTGGTGGATAAAAAGCTGGACATGAGCCAACAGTGCATGCCTGCAGGCCAGTGGCATTCTGGGCTGAATCAAATGAAGAGAGGCAGCAGATGGAGAGAGGTGATTCTGCCACTTTGCTCTGCTCTGGCAAGACTTCACCTGGAGTCCTCCATCCAGCTCTGGAGCCCTCAGCACAGGAAGGACATGGACCTGATGGAGCGGGTCCAGAGGAGGGCTACAGAAATGATCAGGGGGCTGGAACACCTCTGCTATGAAGACAGGCTGAGGGAGCTGGGGTTGTTCATCCTGCAGAAGAAAAGGCTCTGAGGAGAACTAACAGCAACCCTCCAGTATCTGAAGGGGCCTACAGGGAGTCTGGAGATGGACGGTTTGCAAGGGCCTGTAGTGATGGGAGAAGGGAGCAATGGGAGACAGCAAAGGAAGCAAATGGCAAAGAAAGACAGGAATGCAAGAAGTTGCCCCGGGAGGTTGCTGAGGTCTTGTCCCTGGAGATACTCAAGCTGAGGCTTGACAAGGCTCTGGGCAACCTGATCTATTGAGGATGTTCCCGCTTACATCAGGGGGATTGGACTACATGACATTTAAGAGCTTGCCTCCAACCCAAATTATTCTGTGACTGTGGGATGATTCGAAGACTACGGGAAGCGTGATTCTGGGGAAGAAAAACAAAACCAATGAAGCCCCAGAGTGGCTCTAACAGAGCATGACGTGGACAGACTGGACCAGTGCCTGCCTTGATGGGCAGAAGCACTGAAGGGGTGCCAGCTCTGCACCCTGGTCTAAGGGGAAGTGTCCCTGCCCATGGCATGGAAGGAGCTTGGGACTGGGTGAGCTTTAAGATCTTTCTGAAGCCAAACCATTTCACACTTCTATAATTCTATGACTCTACGACAGGCCTCTCCAACACGAGCGGGAGGGATTGGGAGGCAGGAAAGCATTTCAAGGCAAGCACAGCACAAGGGTGGGTGTACAGCAGGTCAGAACCAGCACCTTGTGCCCTGCCAGGGTTCCCATCCAGCAGATCCTCTCTGCCAGCGTCCACGTGTCCCTCAGCAGCTGCCCAGGCACCACCTCCAGGGGCTCGTTTGCCCTCGGCTCGTCCCTCTGCCCCACAGGTGATGGTCAGGGGGGCCAGCGCTGTGTTTCCCTTCCTGGCAGGGGGAGTTACCGGGCCCTGCACCCGGCACGGCTCTGGGACCGCTGCCGGGATCGGCTCCTCGCAGCACGCTGTGCTCCAGAAGAACTGCGGGCTCCACGCTGGCGTCGCTCTCTTCTCCTGGAGGTGGCCAGGATGTTATCTTCAGGGCTCGGAGCTCGGTCCTCACTCCTCCGCCCCCTCCTCCGCTGTTCCTGCTGTGCTCTCTGCCTTCTGGGGCTGCGGGACCTGCCCTGGGACTGGCCCCTTCTCCCCTGCTTTTTTTTTGAGTGTGTGTTTTCTACCACATGTACTGAACGAGCTATTTACAGGGGGTATTAACGAACTGACCATTAGTCTGAAACGTTGCTTCCTTAGTTCTTCGGCCTCTGCATATACTTGTACCTCAAGCTGTTCTCCCTTACTTATAGGTAGCAGGAAAAAACTGGGTCTGATTGTTCCTAAAACACAAGACCCTGACCAATTTTTTTTAAGAATGCATATTCAAATTGACCACAAATCCAATACTGGCCCTCAGAAGTAGGCCACCCCTTAGATATACTGATTCCTTCAGCCCACTTTGTAAATGCCCGTGCCATTTCAAGAGGCATTCTCCATTTATCCCACCTTTTTGTCATTTAATTCCAGAGGTAACCTCCTTCACACTTAAGGTTACTTACTGGTATGCCAGCCAGCAACTTCTTCCAATTATAGAGGTTTGTAAGACCCATTGCTGTTTCCTGTTGCCCTTTCCGGGTTGTTTCCAGGTTCCAGGGTCAGTTATGTTATTCTCCATAGCTTCCCAGGGCCATCTTTCCCCCTGATTGCTACCTCCACATACATAACAATTAGTAACGTTTAGTGATTTAGCAATATTTTCAGCGAGATTTACAAAAAGGTTTTTAGCAACTGTGGGAATTTCATATTTCACTATAGTTTCCAACTCAGGATAAAATGAATGAAACAATAATCTGTGTTGCATTGGTTCCCTAGATTTTCTTTTATTATGGTACAGTTGGGGAGAACTACTCCCCTTTTAATTACTACTTCCAATGTGGTCCCTTTGCATTGTTAGGGTCATCCCCATTTGGGAGCTGTACTCCAACAGGCACAACTCCATCCTGTGCCACCACAATTATAATAACTCCTGTCGAGGTATTTTGCATCCCAACTGTAACAATTGGAAGGCATTGATTTTTCAGGCATTGGAAGGCATTGATTACTTTCACTGTAATACCTCCTCCAGCCCAGATTACCATAACTAGTACATGGGTCATCATCAATAGCATTACAGGCATCAAAAATTACCCATATGGGGTAGCTTAAATTGGCTCTAACTTTGCTCTTTGCAATCAGCCTACATTCTGCTGAATTTGCCCTGATTTCCACCTGTTACTGATGGGGAAGTTCTTGTGGATCATAGCATATGGTTTTATTTCCTTCTTTGCTGACCTTTACATTCATACAGTGTGTGGTACATTAAGGTCTAGGAGACCATTCGTCCTCTTCGAGTTGCAGTTATGCATTGTTCACAGCCGGTGGAGTGAGTCAGGGAAATCAGTCCCATAAGGACCAGGAAAGGCCTGGTAAGGGTCATGATGCCCAGCAGTCACAGCCCAAAGGGATCGCCGCCCTTGGCTGACCTTCTGCAGCTGCAACCTCAATGCCCTATCTGGTCCTGCCCTTACCCGTTACTTTTCATTGAGGACTCATTACTCATGTGTGTCGCCTAATGTCAGACCTAGAATATCAATTTTCAGATAAACCATAATTATGTCAGATAATTATTCAAATAATTATTCAACATGAATTCACAAACGCACACATATATTACAGTGTTGTGTTGTATACAAAGTTGTTGAAGTTAATAGAGGAGACTTGCCTTTAAATCATATTGATTATCTGGCATTTACTCTGAGCCCTCTCGCCACAACTGGCGTCGAAAAGGGACCAGCCTTGCCGTGGATTGCTGAAAAAAGGTGCAGCAAAAAAAAACCTCGGACGAGGGTAGAGAGGAGGCTGGCCGAAGCAGAGCTGCCCCGGCTCTGGAGAACATGCTCCGCAGGATTGTGTGGCGGACTCGGTGAGTCCAGATTCAGTGAAAACCTAGCTAGGTGTGAAAACCTTGGACAGGCTTCCCAGGAGGCCAGGAGGGAGATGGGGGCATCGCTGGCCAAGATAGAACAGGCAGCAGTGAAACTCCTTCACTGTATCTTCTCCACGAGAGCGATTAAGTGTGATGACCGCGCTTTGCGGCAGTTACTGGTGTGGGCAAAGCAGCACAACCATTTTAAGGACTGGAATAATGTGTTTGAGAACTTTGGGAAGTGGTAGTTGGTACCCTCTGGGAGGAGGTCTCTAGGGGCTGGAAGGACGCGATCAAACTGGCAAAACCGTGGCATCTGGTGATTGAGTCTGAAAGAATTAAAAGCTGAGCGGGAGGTTGCGGAGACCGTATTTATCGCCTTGGGGCCACAAAAAACTGAGCCTGTCGATCCTTTTCCGTTCGCGCCACCTCTGGTGCCGGGAATACCGGGAGCGCCCGATCAATTCCCCTCGTAGCTGCAAGCCTCAAGTGCCGCAGGCAGAGAAAAAGGAACATTAGCGTCCAGCCCTGCCTCCGCCTCTTACTGTAACAGGACCCCCAGCCGACTACTCCTTATTAAGCCCCAAGAAGGAGGCACGTCGCAGGCCTCGGCAGCGGTGACTCAGCCCATTCATCCACCACTGCCTGAGGCAAGGAACGAGCCAGTGCAGGAGGCACCCGAGGAAGAGGGGAAGCGGGGCAAAAGGAGGTCCGGTGGCCAGGAGCCCGATAGTGCTCGTCTCCCTAAAAGGATACATGAATTCCCGACCTGCGGGAATTCATTCGAACGACGCTTGGAGAAGCTGCAGCAGGAACTGCGAGGCATGCGGAGGCAACCATCGGAACACGTGAGTATGAATCAATCCCCACCTTGCCCCTCACGTTTTCTCGGATAGTTTGGGGACCCCCCCTTCCTTGCCTGCCTTACCTATACCGCCTCTGGGGAAGGAGGGAGGAGGCGTGCGATGTACGGGAATTATTCGAGGTGCATTACTGGATGGTGTTATTGTACCCCAGGCATTTCCGGTTATAACTGTAAGCCATGATCAGAGGGGGTGGCAACCTTTAGACTGGAAGGTTATTAAGGAGGCTAGACAAGCCATTCAGTCAAGTGGTTTGCAGTCCCCTTATACTCAGGCCTTTCTAAAGCACATTTTAACTACAAATTTATTGACACCTGCTGACTGTAGGCAGTTAGCTGATACTTTGCTGTCTCTATCACAGCAGCTACATTTTTTGACAGCGTGCCAGAACATATGTAATCAGGTTGCCTTGTTACTCATGCTCAAGGCGATCCGTTGTATGGCGTGCCAGCCCAAATGTTGCTTGGGGAAGGCTCCTATGCTCATGGAGATTGGCAAGCTCAGCTTGCAATAGAAGTTTTGCAGGTTTCCCAAGAGAAAGCTTACAGTGGTTTGATTTCTGTCCCCAGTGAGGGAGTGAAACAAAGCTATACAAAAGTGACCCAGAAAATCGGGGGGCCCTATGGAAAGTTTATAGACAGGCTGTTGGCAGCTCTGCAGAGTGCCCCAGATCTAGATGACACTATGAAGGATAAACTCATGGCTGTTCTTGTTTACGATAATGCAAATGGAAAAACGCGAAAGGCGTTGTCCCACCTACCAAAGGGAGCCTCAGTTTCCACAATGCTGGAAGCTGTTGAAAAGATGATGAGAGCAGAACAGGGCTCAAGTTATGGCAGCTGTGGTGGGAGCGTATACTGCTGCTGCAGTGGGAGCAGCGGTGCAACCTCTAATGGAGACCAAGTTAAAAACAAAGCGGTGTTTTAAATGTGGGAAGGAAGGTCACTTCCTTTGTAAGGCATTGTAAGGAAGAAACTGGAAAGTGGTGTGTGGCATGCCAAAAAGACAATCATAACACTCAGGAGTGTCATAAGAAACAGGGAGACTCCCGTGTGAGCGTGCCACACCCGTGCACACCGACAACAAATCAGGGTGCCTGGACTGCCACCCCGCAGCCACCCGAGGGAGCGCTGGAGTGGATGTGGAAACAGGCGTAGATATATATCTTACTGACACCCAAGTGGCATTAATAGATACTAACATGCAGGGGCCACTTGGTCACGGTCTGAGCGCACTACTGCTTGGGTTGTCTTCTCTTTCAAAACAGGGCATTTTTGTTGTCCCAGGACTCATTGATTCAGACTACACAAGATTGGTACAGGCCATGGTCTACATTCTTTCACTTCCCATTTTTATCCCAAAAGGGCAAAGAATTGCCCAGTTAGTACCATTCCAAAGCTGTGTGCCTCGAGCTGCAAACACTGAACGGGGGGAAGGAAGTTTTGGATCAACAGGGCCCACAATAGTCAATCTGGCAGTGGATATCACTAAGGAGCAACCGAGAGAATCAGTTATTGTTAAAAATTGTCAGGGTGAAGAAAAACAGTTCTATTGGTAGACACAGGTGCAGATGTCAGCATTATAGCAAAGCAAAATCGGCCGTCTATGTGGTCTGTCAGACCAGCTCAGTTAGCAGTTGCGGGGGTGGGTGGATTGTCCCTACCTATGGTAAGCCAGCATCCAGTACAGCTGCAATTCTCTGATGGGCAGTGTATATCTGTAAAGCCATATATAATGCAAGTGCCTGTATCCTTATTAGGACGAGACGTGCTGTCCCAGCTGGGAGCAAGGTTAATATTGCCTTTTTGGGTGCAGCCACTGAAGAGAAGCCTGTCATACCCTTGACGGGGAAAACAAAAGAGCCCATCTGGGTGGACCAGTGGCCGCTTAAGCAGGACAGGCTAGACAAAATTCACACACTTGTTCAGGAGCAGCTTGATGCCAGTCACATCAGGCTGTCTACCAGCCCCTATAATATGCCAATCTTTACTATCCAAAAAAAAAATCAGGAAAATGGTGGTTATTGCATGACTTACGGGCAATCAACAATGTCATGGAAGATATGGGATGTTACAGCCAAGATTGCCTGCCCCTACTAGGATACCAGAGGGATGGGATATAGTAGTTATTGACTTAAAGGATTGTTTTTTCACTATTCCATTATTACAAGACGGACTGTAAAAGGTTTGCATTACAGTACCTAGCATAAATAGGCAGGCCCCGGCGGAACATTATGAGTGGGTTGTGTTACCTCAGGGGATGAAAAATTCACCTATTTTATGTCAATTAGATGTTGCTTGGGCCTTGCGACCTTTTAGAAAACATCATTTAGAGCTGGTAGTATATCACTACATGGATGACATATTGATAGCAGGAAGCGGGCTGAATACAGATAAAGGAATTAGCAAAACATCTGGAAAGCTGAAGCCTTACGATAGCTCCTGAAAAAAATAAAAAAAACTAGTCCATGGAAATATCTTGGCTGGGAAGTGACCAAACAAACAGACCACAAAAGGTAGACCTCAAAATTGAAGTAAAAACGTTGACAGATGCCCAAAAGCTGTTTGGAAAAGTGCAGTGGGTACAAAGCGTATGCGGCATTACTAATGATGATATTGCACCATTAATGCCTTTGCTCGGGCAGGATACTGACGCCTCCACATCCCGTAGGCTATCACAGGACCAACGAACTGCGATCAAGGAGATAGCAGCTAAAGTAGCTAGTGCCAGTCTATCACAGATTATGGAAGGCTTACCTATTGTAGTCTTTATAGTCAACACGTCTTTAGAATCTTCTCACCTGAAGGCTATTATTGTATGAGAGAAAACTGCCATCCAAACTATTGAACGGGTTTTTCCTGCATTTCACCCTAAGACCACAATTTGTACCCGGATTGAGGCAATCGTGAATTTAATTGTCAAAGCGTGAAGGCGAGTAGTTGAAATTACTGGAAACAACCCGTCCTGTATTTACTTGCCCATACAGCTCACCTATCTTAATTGGTTAATGAGCCAATCGTTATTGTATGTCCATGTTTGGACATACAAACATGTTCCCAAGCCATCTGGGCGACTGCTCAGACTGGTGAAACCGGACACCATGTGATTCGACACATGCATGCAGCTATCGCAGTGTTAAGCATTCCCCAGGAACTGAAAACAGATAATGGACCCGTTTACGGTTCCAAATCGTTCAGGCAGTTTTGCTTACAATGGGGTATGAGACACCTCACTGGTATTCCTTATTCTCCTACGGGACAAGCCATTGTGGAATGGGCTCATAGTACATGAAAGACACTTTTGTAAAAACAAAGACGGGGGGTGATCCTCGATGTCTATGACAAACTTGCAAAAGCTTTATATGTCCTTAACCACTTAGGGTTAAGAGAGGAAAGAGATCAACCTCCAATTGCAGTACATTGGGACTCTATAAGTAAGGGTCCTTTTCTGAACCCATTAGAATATGCTGTTTCTGTGTGCTGGGAAAAATTGGCAACCTAAGAATCTTGTTTTCTCCTGCGACTTTCAGAAAGTTACTTGCTTTGGTTGCTTGGTTTCCAGCATGGCCACAAAATGGCCCAATGGCGGTCAAAAATAGTCATTTATTGGAAAGAACCTGTGTAATTCTTATTTTCTAATAGTTGTTATCCCGAATTTCTATGGTGAATTCAGTTAGGGACTTCTGTGTCCTTGTCCCTTGTAGGTGCCACTTACCATTTGGAATTTAATCCTTCTGTTAGCCCAAACGTCTCCCTCTTTCTAACACCTGCCCTGTACTTCTTAGGACACACATTCTCTCATAGCCACATGGACTCCTAAAACCGAAGGCAACAATGATGGCAATGATGGTTGCAGGGGATCCAGGTGGTACAGGACAGAATACCTGTGTGGAGTGGTTCAATTCAAAGTGACACAGACATATTTCCCAAGGGTTCACTGTAACATTTCTCATTCCTTCTAAGCTTGGCTTCTGGCTCCATGTTCTCCATGCATCATAGTGGGTATGCTGGGTATGTCTGTAGTTTTCCAGCTTCTGATCTACAAGTCAAAATTGCCAGCATTATTTGAATTCCTATGCAAAGCGCTTTCCTATGGAAAAAACCTTACTACATTCTCTGAGGAAGTAGAAGAAAGTAAGGAACTGTGTGCTTTGAGAAATTTGAAGGGTAGTAAAAAGCACAGTACGAATTAATAAAAAATACTTGCTTTAATCTGTTTAGACATTTTTAGTGTTTTGTGTAAATTCAGTCTCTAGGATTTAAATTCCAGAGTTTTTAAATATCTCAATAGTCTTTCAACTGAAGGACAGCTGTGAAAGTTGAAATAAGACCAAGAAAGAAACAAAAACTCTGCAGAAATGTTGTTACCACAACTTCTATAAAGTGCACGATGTCAGATTATTTAGCAAGAAATATGAGCAATGTGGATTCGTCCAACTGAACGCTTTCCGTGTGCCCAGTTTTAACATTTACAGAATTCATAAATGTAGGGCTCGTGACCTCTTGAAGTGACTTGATGTGTTTTTCAAAATTGTCAGAAGGGCAAAGGGTCCGATTTTTATGAACGTTTGATTTCTAAAGCTATAAATACTTTAAAAGTATTTTTTTGTGCCCTCAGGCAGCTCTAGAGAGAAGCCAGCCTTACACTGGTGAACCTTACATAGCTAACAAAACCAAGCTAAAACTGCCAAAACTAAGACTCAAGTGATAAACCTCCTTTGCACTAAAGGAGGTTACAGTGTAACTATTCCCCTAAAAGGTACCTGCAGATCATAAACACAAGGCGGAGCTGAAGAAGAAAACAAGTGAAGTATCTGCAGCAATGGCCCAAAGATCAGGAAGAAGGCAAGAAGGGCCCATCTGAATATCCATTTTCATCTGTCATTTGAATGTAGGCGTACATGAGCTCCTGAACTAGAGGGAGAAGTGCTGGACCTTGAGACAGGCATAGAATTCCCTTACTGGATCTGGTTTTTAATTCAGTCAATTAACACATCCCTGTTGAAAGCTGTCAGCCGTCCTGAGGTATCCACTGATCAAATTGAATTTGCAATTCAGTTGCTAGTGTTTTAAAAGCTTTCTTTGTAGAGAAGACAAACCAGGTGCCTTGAGTTGCCAAAGAGTGGGTGTGAGTCCACCTGTGCCTGATTAGGACAGGCCCCTATTGGGCATGAGCAAGACCAGGGGGCCAATAAAGGTGGGACACACACCCACGGAAGAGACCTCAGCTCATTCTGGTGTGAGGCATGGAGAGGCCAGCAGCTCGTCGAGCCTCTGGAGCAAGAAAGGCTCTTCCCACTACACTTCTACCCTGGAAGCGCTGTGTGGTGGCTGGAGTCCTGGAAGAGACCAGCAGCTCGTCGAGCTTCAGGAGCAAGAATGGCTCCTCCCGCTACATTTGGTGGAGAATGCGGGCAACATACAGACATCTAAAGAAGCGGCAGTGTGAGAAGCTGGCAACAGGAACATTATCCCCGATTTGAAAAAATGCCTGGGCTATCACTCTCCCTGAAAGGTATCAAGCTCTTTGGTTTGGAAACCCCTGAACAGAGGGAAGCCAAGATAAGGATTCTCTCTTTGGAAACCCCTGAGTGGAGGGAAGCCAGGAGGATGGAATCTCATGGTATGGAATCCCACGGAGGAAAAAGAAAAAAAAAAAATAAAAAAAATAAATAAAAAAGTAAAAGTAAATAAAAGTAAAAGTATGGAATCCCACGGAGGAACCAGAAACCCATGAGGAACCAGAAATCTCTTTGGAAACCCCTGAGCAAAGGAAAGCCAAGAGAAGGATTCTCTCTTTGGAAGCCCCTGAGCAGAGGGAAACCAAGAGAAGAGCAGAAACAGGAGGGAGAAGAACAAAAGGTAGAGACTTTGTGAAAAAGTGCCTGGGCTGACATTCGGTTGCCTAAGCTAGGGTTAAAATCCCGTAAGTTATAAGTGTATTTTTGTAAAAAATCCTGTATGTATGTGTAAAAATCCTGTACTTGGGGCCCCCTCGATGCTCTTAGCTGAGTGTCCTGCTGGGCCCGAAGAAAAATCCTGTATGTCTATGTCTAAATCCTGTATAAGTGTGTTCTGTACTACCCCTTGGTGCCCCCTCGATGCTCTTAGCTGAGTGTCCCGCGGGGCCCGAAGAAAAATCCTGTGTATAAGTGTAAATGTTTGTAAAAATCATGTTAAATCGTGTTAAATGTTTGTAAAATGTTTTGTAAAAAATCCTGTATGTATGTGTAAAATCTGTACTGCCCCTTGGTGCCCCCTCGATGCTCTTAGCTGAGTGTCCCGCAGGGCCTGAAGAAAAATCCTGTGTAAGAAAAATCCTGTGTATAAGTGTAAATGTTTGTAAAAATCATGTTAAATCGTGTTAAATGTTTGTAAAATGTTTGTATTCTGTAATCAGTGTTAAAAAAAAAAAAAGGAGGAAATGTAGAGAAGACAAACCAGGTGCCTTGAGTTGCCAAAGAGTGGGTGTGAGTCCACCTGTGCCTGATTAGGACAGGCCCCTATTGGGCATGAGCAAGACCAGGGGGCCAATAAAGGTGGGACACACACCCACAGAAGAGACCTCAGCTCATTCTGGTGTGAGGCATGGAGAGGCCAGCAGCTCGTCGAGCCTCTGGAGCAAGAAAGGCTCTTCCCACTACACTTCTACCCTGGAAGCGCTGTGTGGTGGCTGAAGTCCTGGAAGAGACCAGCAGCTCATCGAGCTTCAGGAGCAAGAATGGCTCCTCCCGCTACATTTCTTCAAGGCTATATACCCACTGATGGTTTTGTTGAGGAAATACTGACAGATAGAGATTTTTCCTTCTGCTCTGCAAAGGTTCCTGGTATCTTCTAAAGTGTGGATGATCTTATGTGGCAGCAGAAATATTGTTCCCAAGGGAGATTATTGCAGGATTGCTATGAGTCAAATTCTGTTGCATTTTAATAGTAATCTTACCAGTTACTTGGTCTATAGAAAGCCTGAGGAATTCAGCTCTGCAAAGAGTAATGCTGGAAACTATTTTGTTTCTTCAAAGTTCCCATCCAGATATAATAACGCTGAAAAACTTTGATCTCATGTGAAGTGTTATATGAATTTGAGGTAAGCAGCAATTCTGAAACCTTCAGAAGACAGAAAGTCCTGAAATTGCAGCCAATCAGCATTTTGAAGTCCAGCTGCATAAATCCAGGTTAGCACAATTCTTGCTTGCAGGGGTTGCTGAAGTGAAATCAGGGCTTGTTCTGAAAGCGTGGATAGTGAGCAGTGAGTCTGTACAGAAGAACTTAGAAGAGCATGTCCCTAACATATGGAACCATAGAATTAAGGGGGAAATCAGGTTGAAGGAACCATGTAATCTAGCCCTCTTGTCCTGTTGAAATTGGATTGAGTTGGTCAGGGCATTGTCCCAGAAGAGTTCTGCAGATTGGGAAAGCTGGAGATTGAAGTTTCCTGGGCACCAGTTCAGTGCTTAAGCACCCTTATTGAAAAAGGTTTGTTTTTTCCCTAATATCTAGTCAGAATTCCCAGTTTCTGCCCATATGTACCTCTGAAAGAAGTTTAGCTTAATATTCACTAAAGCTTACTACTAAGGGTGAAGGCAGCAGTTATCTGCCCTTGAGAGTTCTTTTCTCCACTGGGAACAAGCTCACATCCTGGAGCCTGTACCCATCCTTCAATGTCTGTCTGTCTTACACTGAGAGACCAAAATCTGTCTCGGAGCTTGGTGTCACTAGCAGAATTTTGGGTTCTTTTATGATGGGTCAATCTACATGACACAAGGCCTGATGGAGACAAAAGAGGTATGCCTGTGTATGCAGGCGAAGGACCTTTATCCAGGAGTTAGAAGATCTCCCTGAAAGAGCTTTAAGCAAAGGAATAAAACCAGGCCCTCAGTAGAGATGAGCCCGTGGGTGGCATAACAGTGTTTGAGGGATGGTGCAGTAAGTGAGGTCCTTTGGCCTGACAACTCAGTAGAGGTAGAGGATGGAGAGCCCTGTGGCAGCAAAGATGCAAGGGTCACTGGAATGTTAAGAACCCTGTAAGCACCTGAGGACAGTCACATAGGAATTAGGGGTTGTCCCAGAAAGGAGGTGTCAGGATCAATAGCCCAACTGCAGTTCACCTACCCCAGTGCACATAGCGTGGGCAACAAACAGGAGGAGCTGGACGCCATCATTCAGATGGAAAACTATGTTATAATTGCAGTCATGGAAATATGGTGAGTTCAGGCAGTCCTGAAGCACATATGAGTCCAGGAAGGCTGGACACTCTTCAAGAAGGAAATCTTAAAGGCACAGGAACAGGCCATTCCCGGGGGCTGAAGTATGAGCTAGAGGGAAAGAAAAATGGCACAACTGAACAGAGAGCTTTGGCTGCAGCTCAGGAAAAAGAGGACAGTTTATTATCATTGGAAGAAGTGTAAAGCAGCTCAGGAGGACTATAAGAATGTATGACATTATGCAGGGAGAAAATTAGAAGAGACAAAGCCTAATGAGAACTTCAGGTGGCTACTGCAGTAAAAGACAGAAAAAAAAAAAAAAAAAAAGAAAGCAAAAAAGTTTCTACAAATACACTGAGAGAGGTAAGGAGAATCTCCATCCATTATTGGATGACAGGGAAAATACCGTGAGGAAGGATGGCAAAAAGTCTGAGGTACTTAAAGATTACCTCAGTCTTCAGTAGTAAGACCTATTGCTCCTGGGGCAAGTTCTCTTCAATATCTTTATCGATTACCTGGATGAGAGGATTGCGTGTGCCCACAGTCAGTTTGCAGATGACACTAAATTGTGTGGGAGTGTTATCTGCTTAAGGGTAGGAGGGCACTGGAGGTGGACCTGAACAGGCTGAGTCAATGGGCTGAGGCCAATTTCGTGAGGTTCTACAAAAAATAAGTGCTGGGTGCTGCACTTGGGTCACAACAACCCCAGGCAATGCTACAGGCTTGGGGAAGAGTCACTGGAAAACTGCCCTTGGAAAAGGACTTTGGCATGTTGAACAACACCTGTCTGAATATGAGCTAGGAGTGTGTCCAGCTGGCCAAGGAGGGCAACAGCATCTTGGCTTGTATCAGAAATAGTGTAGCCAGCAGGACCAGGGCAGTGGTTGTCCCCCTGTACTGGTGAGGCCACAAAAGTTCAGTGTCTTCAGTAGTTTTGGTCCCCTCATTAGAAGGACATTGAGGTCCTGTAGCAAGTCCAAAGAAGCCCAACAAAGCTGGGGAAGAGTCTGGAGCACAACTCTTAGGAGGAACATCTAAGGCAACTGGGATTGTTTGGTCTGGAGAAAAGAAGGCTGGGGGGGGAGACCTTATCACCCTCTACAACTAACTACCTGAAAGGAGGCGGTAGCCAGGGGCATGTCAGCCTCTTCTTCCAAGTAACAAGTGAAAGCACAAGAGGATATGGCTTCAAGATGTGGCAGGTGAGGTTCAGATTGGGCATCATGAAATACTTCCTCAATGAACAGGTTGTCAGGCATTGGAATGGGCTGCCCAGGGAAGTGGTTGAGTCATCATCCCTAGAAGTATTTAAAAGTCATATAGATATGACAGCTAGGTTGAATTTGGCAGTCTTGTGTTTGTGGTTGAGTTTAAAGGACTTTCCTAGCATAGGGTCCCATCTGCGACCCTATGAAAACTGTCTGCAACTCCAATGAGTCTAGTAAGGGAGGAAAATAATTGCTTCATGCTGGATATACGTGCTAATATAGGCCTGTACTTGATTCGCTCTGATTGACTTTACGGTGCTTTGGTGTTCCATGTTTAGCTTATGCAGTGAGACTGAAGGGTCTCTTCCTGGAAAGCAGCTCCTGAGCTGGTCAGTCACCAGCCTACAAAGAGTTGCTCTGCACCAGGTCCAGAACATTACATTTGTCTTTATTGAACTTAATGAGGTTTATGCTAGTACGCTCCTCCAGCCTGCCAAGCTCAATCTGAGCGGCAGCCCTGTTGCTGAGTGTTGTTCAGTGTTGCCTTGCTAAAGGCCACAAAAACTGGTATGATTTGGCCGTGGTAAATCTATGCTGACTGTTACTAATCACCTTTTTCTCCTCCATGTGCCTGTAACGGACTTCCACAAAGATTTCCTCCATGAACTGCCGAGGGCCTGCGCGGAAGCTGACAACTCTAGTGTCTTTTCTAGTCTTTTTTGAAGACGGATGTATAGTTTACCTTTTTCTAGTCATTGTGAAACCTTTTCTCAGATCTCCAGGAATTTTCAAAGGTGATGAAGAGTGACACTGAGAGCTTATCTGCTGAAATAAAACTCATGCTGTAGACAGAATTTAAAGTTCTAATTCATGACAGAGAAAACCAGGTTATACCATAGCACGCAGAGGAAGCAAGGTGTGGTGATGAGAAGCAATACAGTGGAAGTGGAAAAAAGCTCAGGATGTTTAAGAGATAGATTTCCAGTTTCTATCTCAAGAGCACTCTGACTCAATCCCCCTCATCATCCCTTTAGCAGCAGCTTGAGACAAGCTGTCCTTCACACACAATAGCTACTCCACTTTCCTTCTTGTGCAGGTAACTTCCTGAGAGTCCTCGGGAGAAACTGGTGTGAAGACTGTTCCCGCTACATCCAGAGCTGATCTGCTGCACTGCATACCAAGGAACAAGGACAAGTAGGAGTGGCCAAGAGAGCTATCTAGGAGGAGAATTCGGCAGCTGCTGGGATGTTCTCAGCAGTGGTATCACCTGACTCTCACACCTTGGTTTAAGAGCTGCATCAGCCCAACTTTCTGGGTTGTGCTCCTGCTGTCAGGTGGTGCAGAAAGATGATGTGTTCAACACCTTGGGGTGTGTTTTCCTGCCAACCAGCTATTTCACATCTATTACAAGGAAAACAGTAGGCAAGATTGGAATGATACATTGAAATTCAGGCTGTATTCATCAACCTGAAAGAGCTATAGGAGGATTTTCAAAGTTTTTGACAAAAACAACCAAACAACCTGTAGGGGAGGTCAGGTGAACCTCTTGAGGCTAAACAAGAGCAAATGCAGGGCCCTGCACCTGTGTCAGCCCAATCCTCACTATCCGTAGGACATTGTGGCTATTACTGAAATTTGGTGGGACAAATCCTACATCTGGAGTGTGGCTGTGGATGGATATAAACTGTTGAGAAGGGACAGGAAGAGAAGGAGGGCTGGAGGTGTTGCCCTCCAAGGTAAGAAATGGATTGGGTGAGAGGAGACGTCCCTAAACAACCTCCATGAGCAAGTCAAAACCTTAAGGGTAGGAATCAGAGATCAAGGCAACAAAAGATCAAGGCAACAAGGGGAAACTTTCGGTCAGAGTCTTCTACAGGCCTCCAGTCAAGAGGAATCTCTTGAGGAATCATTCCCACTCCAGCTACAGGAGGCATCAGATTCACAGGCTCTTGTCTTGCTGGGGGGCTTCAAGCACCCTGACATCGGCTGAAAAAATTACACAGCAAGCTGTAGGCAACCCAGAAGGCTCCTGGAGTGCCTCAGTGATAACTTTATCAGAGAAGAAATAGGCACAGCCACCCGAGGTGATGCAATCCTGGATCTATTCCTCACCAATGGAGATGAGCTTCATCAGGGATCTCAAGACTGGAAGCAGCCTTGGCTGCAGCAACCATGCACCAGGGGAAGTCACAGCACTTAAGGGTCATGAATGAGTCAAGGAACACAATCAGGACCCGGAATTTCAGAAAAGCTAACTTCCAGCTCTTCAAGGAGTTACTCAACAGGACACCCTGAGAAACGGTCCTCAGGAACAAGGCAGAGAAACGGAGCTGGCAGACCTTCAAGGAACCTGTCCATGGAATACATAGGATCTCAGTCCCCAGATGTAAGAAATCTAGCAAGGAAGAGAAGAAACCAGCATGGCTGAGTCGTGATGCATGAGTCCGTGGAACTCATGAGAGGCATTACAGAGTCCAGAGGGAACTGGCTGGTGGCATTCAGGTGAAGTAAGTCCCTGGTGACTGGAATTAATGGACACATTTCACAAATTTTTTAAAAGGGTAGTAAGGAGGACCGTGAGAACTACCAGCCTCTTAGCCTCACCTCTGTGCCTGGGAAGATCATGGATCAGATTGTCCTGGAAGGTCTGATAAGGGACATGGAGAACAGGGAGGTGATCCAAGACAGCCAGCAAACCTTCCCTAAGGGCAAATCCTGTCTGACAAGCCTATTGCCTTTCTACAGTAAGGTAACTTCATCTGCTGACAAGGTACAACCCATGGATGTGATGTATAAGGACTTCTGCAAGGCCCTTGATATGGTGCCCCACAATATTGGGGGTTGTTCATCCTGCAGAAGAAAAGGCTCTGAGGAGAACTAACAGCAACCCTCCAGTATCTGAAGGGGCCTACAGGGAGTCTGGAGATGGACGGTTTGCAAGGGCCTGTAGTGATGGGAGAAGGGGCAATGGGAGACAGCAATGGAAGCAAATGGCAAAGAAAGACAGGAATGCAAGAAGTTGCCCCGGGAGGTTGCTGAGGTCTTGTCCCTGGAGATACTCAAGCTGAGGCTTGACAAGGCTCTGGGCAACCTGATCTATTGAGGATGTTCTTGCTTACACCAGGGGGATTGGACTAGATGACATTTAAGAGCTCGCCTCCAACCCAAATTATTCTGTGACTGTGGGATGATTCGAAGACTACGGGAAGCGTGATTCTGGGGAAGAAAAACAAAACCAATGAAGCCCCAGAGTGGCTCTAACAGAGCATGACGTGGACAGACTGGACCAATGCCTGCCTTGAGATGGGGACAAAAACTCCCCAGCTCAGCATCCCCCTGCCTGAGCCTCGCACAAATTCCCAAGTGCCTCAGCCACTGCTTTACACCGGTGTTTGAATTTTCTGGGTTTTCCCAATTTTTTCTGGTAGTACTCCAGTGTTACCAACCTTCTCCCATCCAGCAGAAAACAGATCCATGGGATCCATTGAGGGAGATGATTGGCTACTCCAGTAACAGCCTAGCAACTGAAAGGTGAAGGGCTGACGGGGGCTATGGGAGCCCCCCAGCTTCTTCCCTGGTCCACAGAGGTACATGAAGGGGCTGGGGGAAGCATCCAGAGGAGAAGATGTTGATCGTAAGGGCCTGCTGAGGACAACCAAGGCACACCCATGGGCACAGGCCATTTCAAAATACCCACCCAGGTTCCTCAGACACACGGAAAGACAAAAAGTGACATAAAGGAGTGGAGATTGTTAAGAACAACTAAAACTACGGTGGTTGAAACGTCATCAAAACTTTATTACCATCTGCCTCTCCTTCTAATCTAACTACAACTCAACCATTAATGTGATTAGTAAATAGTCAGTGATGACCTGAAGCAAGCTTTCCTTCAGCGGTCACAACATTTTGCTCTGGTGGCTGTGTTCCTGCTGTTTCAGAGTTGGCAAGGTCAAGGTTTCACACCCTTCTCAGCTCCAGGGCAGAGTGCTGCCTCTTCAAGGTCAAATCCTTCCTAGCCTAAGGCAGTACTTGCCACCTAAAGGAACCTTGTTTATTTGGAGGGTGGTTCTGGACCAGGCTGCCCAGAGGGCCTGGGTGGCTGTGCCTGGGGCAGACCCTTCCCCAGCTGGCCTTGCACCAGGTGATCTTCCGAGGTGCCTTCGCACCACCTCCTGGAGTCCCTTGTTTGCCACAGGATGCCAGGCCCTGCACCTAGCATGGCTGTGGGACCTCTGTCAAGGATCACGACTCCTTGACACTCGCCGTTCTCCAGACAAACTGCAGCCTCCATGCTGAAGGCACCTTGTTCTCCTGGAGGAGGCGGGGATGTCACCCTTGGTGCTTTGACCTCGACCCTCAGCCCAGTCTCCCCTCTGTTGATGGTTGATGCTGCTGCGCTTGTTGCCAGGTCCTGGGATGCCGGGTCCTCCTGAGCTGCCCGGTTCTCCTCCTGCGCCACCTCCTGCTGCAAACAGAAAGGATACAAAGCTCATCGCCTGCCCTGGGGACACAACCTGCAGGAAGCAGCAAAGCTGGTGGACAAAAGCGCTGAAGAGCTGCCAGCTCTGCCCCAGGGCCCTCCATGTGCTGCTGCAAGCCCTGGTGACAGTCCCGGAACAGAGGGATGGGTGTACAGCAGGTCAGAACCAGCACCTTGTGCCCTGCCGGGGTTCCCATCCAGCTGATCCTCTCTGCCAGCGTCCATGTGTCCCTCAGCAGCTGCCCAGGCACCACCTCCAGGGGCTCGTCTGCCCTCGGCTTGTCCCTCTGCCCCTCAGGTGATGGTCAGGGGGGCCAGCGCTGTGTTTCCCTTCCTGGCAGGGGGAGTTACCGGGCCTTGCGCCCGGCACGGCTCTGGGACCGCTGCCGGGATCGGCTCCTCGCAGCACGCTGTGCTCCAGAAGAACTGCGGGCTCCACGCTGGCGTCGCTCTCTTCTCCTGGAGGTGGCCAGGATGTTATCTTCAGGGCTCGGAGCTCGGTCCTCACTCCTCCGCCCCCTCCTCCGCTGATCTCGCTGTGCTGGCTGCCTTCTGGGGCTCCGGGACCTGCCCCGGGACTGGCTCCTTCTCCCCTGCTGTTGCCTTGAGGAATTCCTTCGTGCTCGCCGGTGCCGCTCGCTCCTCCCCAAGGAGGCCGGCCTGTCCCGTTCGGGCCTGGTAGATCTTCCCTGCAGGGGAGCAGCACCCCGAGCCCTGCTCTGCTGCTGCCGCCGCCTGCCTGGGGAGTGTTGAGCCTGTCTGTGGCCACGGAGATCCAACATCTGGGACGTTTCTGGGACGCTTTCTTGGGTTGCGGCATGGCCATCGAGCTGCCTCAAGGGGGACCTGCTCTGGACCCTCTTCTGGGCCCCGAAGTGGCCATTGAGGGACTGGGCAGGAGGAGTGTCCCAGACCCTCTCTTGCGCCCCAGCACGGCCATCGAGCTGCCACAAAGGGACCCCCCCTGGACTCTCGCTCTGGTCCCGATGTGGCCACTGAGTTGATGCCAGGTGGATGTGCCTTGGACCCCGTCTTGGTCCCCGGGATTTCTGCCTGGCTGCTGCAAAAGGGATCTACCCTTGACCCTCTCTTTAGTCTCAGTGGTGCCATCAGTGTTCCACATACGGGCTGGGTTTTAGTGGCTCTCGTGGGACCCAGTCGGGCCACCACGTTGTTCTCAGATGTCAGGTCGTCGGGGCAGGTAGCCTAAGGCGTGCTGCTGCCTCATTTCTAGACCATTATGTTGAGCTTGTTCTTGTCTTAAATCCCGAACATCACGCATGTCATATTGCTGGGGTCCCAGCTCACAGAAGATAAAGCGTAAATGTACTTGGCAGACAGGACAATTGGAATTTGTTTGAATCCACTCCCAGATGCACTGAAAACAGAAACAGTGCCAGCACCTGCTTACACAGGCTAGATTCCTGTTGGTGTCCCTGCAGATTGGGCAGATATTGTCAGAGATATCCAGCAACATTGGCGCGGGCATCTGGCTTGTGCTGGTAGCAGGGGAAGAGGAGCCCTGGGTGTGCAGGCTCTGCCTGCGGCCATTGAGACCCCACCTCTGAGACCTTCTTTGGACCAACATTTGAGCCCCGGCATGCACATAAGTGTCCTGACTCTGGGGTAGGCTCGGGACTGCCTCCAGGGCCCTGACCTGCCAGCCATCTTGGCCCGAGATGGCAGGTCTGTGGGGCTGGTGGCGTCAGGGATCCCACCGCCTCCTTTCTGCAGCACGACGTTGAGCTCTCTGTTGTCTGTAGAGCTCAACATTGTCTATCTCATATCCATAGAGTCCCAGCTCTCGGAAGATACAGGCAAAAGGCCCCCAGCAGAGGGGGCAGGTGGAATGTCTGAAGGCCCACTCCATAATCCACTCAAAACAGAAAGAGTGGAAACACCCACTGGTGCAGGATCGGTTTCTGATGGTGTCCTGGCAGATTGAGCACATGTCCTCAGAGACATACGATGGCATGGCCTGGGGCACCTGGCTGGAGCTAAAAGCAAAAGAAGAGCTGTCCTGGGCTGCCAGCTCCTCCTGGGTGGCCAGGTCTGCTTGGGCTGCCAGGTTGCCATGCTTTGCTTGGCCGTTGGCTGCGTGATCCTGGCCTGCAAGACGTTCCTGGTCTGTCAGAACCTCCTGGCCTAATGGGTTCTGATGGTTTGCCTGGCCCCAGCCTGCCATTTCCTGGACTGCCGGGTCCTCATCCTGTGCCACCTCCTGCTGCAAACAGAAGGGATAGAAAGCTCATCACCTGTCCTGGGGACACAGCCTGGAGGCAGCAGCAAAGCTGATGGGCAGAAGCACTGAAGAGCTGCCGGCTCTGCACCCTGGTCTAAGGGGAAGTGTCCCTGCCCATGGCATGGCAGGAGCTTGGGACTGGGTGAGCTTTAGGATCCCTCCCAACCCAAGCCCTTCCATGCTTCTCTAGTTCTATGTCTCTATGACTCACCTCTCTGATCGGTGGATGCCCAGGACAGGAAAGAGATGAGCATAGTGGAAAGAGTCCAGGACAGGAGCATCTCTGTGCTGAAAAAGCCGAGAGTGCTTGCGGTCAAGGGAGCCGATGTGCCTTGAGCACACACAGGCCCCAGCCAACCTCCAGTTAGTTCTCCTGAAGTCTCTTAATCACCAGGAAGAAAAGGAGAGAGGAGAAAGAGAAGGTGGATGAAATGCAGGAGGAGGAGGAGGAGGGAGAGGAGTGGTTTGGAATGGTTAAAGTTTATGTAGGAAGTGCCCAACCCCCTGCTAGGATCATGTAAACTGACAGGAGTCTAGAGCTATACAGCATACACTGGAGCTAGTGCAGGGTTACCTTTATGATGCTGGAAATGTATAGCTACTTCTCAAGCACAATTCTGCTTCAAAGGTACATTCCTAAGGCAGTAACATGAATCACCTTCAGTAGGTGCCTGTTTCCAGTACTGTATCCTGTGAACCAGGGCCCATTTCCATATTTACGTTTTCAAAAGTAAAATGCCGTTGTAACATATGTGTGTGTTTGTGAATTCATGTTGAATAATTATAAAATGTTTGCTAACCCAACTTATAAATTTTTTGCTAACCTGACTTTTATAAATTATTTTGCTAACCCAATTTGAGAGTACTAATAATATATCTGTCTTCAACATTGTGAAAGATACAACTGTTCTTTGTGTAACTACAAGGCTCAGAGGAACAAGAAAGAAGACATCCATAGTTTCTGTACCTTGAAAATTCTACAATTTATATTCTGTTGTGCTAATCTAAGCTGATTTTGCTGCTCACCACATAGCATTGCAACTTAGGGTGGTTTCACCGCTGACTGCAGAGTGTTGCACAGGGAAGAGGGAAAGTGTGCATGTGAGAAATCGAGGGATAACAAGAGGGCAAACTGAGGAAGACTACTGACTTCATCCAACGACCACCAGATGGGGGTCAAAAAGACCCTCAGAGATAAAGTGGGCATGTGCATTTGAAGGCCCTCCTCTTCCAAAAACTAATAAACATAACCCAGCCTATTCCTAGAACAGTCATGAATATATTAGAATAGTTATGAATATGTATTAAGGTATGTAATATTGTCGTAGTGCGAGACGGAGACCTGTTTGATGCAAACAAATGTCCAACTTTATTGAATCAAAAGGCAATATTTATACACTAATCTAAGAGCTAATGCCACGTATACATATTGCTGATTGGTGATTTCTACATCTCGTTACTTGATTGGCTTGATTTAACTTGATTGGCTACAAAACCTTTAGCAACAATTAACTAAGAAAGCTTGTCTTTCACACATTCAAGCTTCTTCGTGGATGTTGCTATCGTGCCGAGTCCCTTAATCTAATCATGTTGCTTACTCCTTAACCTTCGAGTGTTCTAACGTACTGTTCCTTGCGGTTACAAAAGTTGCTTCAAGCAGCATTGTCCTTGCACGTAGCCCAAGGCTTATGTTGAAATTATCAGCAATTGTTCAGTGCTGACAGTCCGAGGCTGTACTGCCTCATAATATAAGCTAAACGATTAAACTTTGCAGCGTGCTTGTGAGTGGAGACTCCCCATGTACCCAGCGCTGTTTTGCTTATTGCAATTTTATTAATTAAATTAAACCATTAACGAAGAGTATCGAGTCTCTGCCATTTATAACACTGTCATTTTTTATTGATGAAGAAAGAATTTTTTATAATCTTGTTAATATGATCTAGATAATTCAAAGGGTACCGTTTCAGAATGAAATTAAGTTGAAGATTTTTTTAGCAGCTGAATGTGGGGCCATCTGAGCACTGCTCTACATAGCCCAGCATAATGTAGGACGTTCCCTGTTTGGTGGAAACATGCTCAGATAAAATAGAACAAGGTTTGCACCACATCATGAGTATTCATTTCTGCCTGATATATTGCAGCTTTTGAAATTGTCTTTACTGGTGTCCCGGGCACATACATTGCTGGCCCCACCAACTACCAAAAAGGAAACTCGGTTCTTTTTAGGAACTGTTGGTTTCTGGAGGATGCATATTCCTGGTTACAGTCAGACTCTGGAACCTCTCTATCAGGATACCCAAATGAAGAAAGACTTTAAATGGGGCTCACAACAGCAAGCTGCTTTTGAAAGCATTAAACAGAAGATTGTGCAGGCAATGGCCCTTGGACCAATTCAAAGAGGGCCAGGCATTAAAAATGTGCTCTACACCAGAGCCGGGAGTGACGGTCCTACATGGAGCCTCTGTCAGAAAGCTCCAGGAGAGACTCGAGGTCATCCCCTAGGATTTTGGGGTCAAGACTACAAAGGCTCTGAGGCCACCTACACAGCCACTGAAAAAGAGATAGTGGCCCCATATGAAGGAGCTAGAGCTGCTTCAGAAGTGATTGGTGCTAAAGACTCAATCATCCAGGAACTGTAGAAGTGATAATAGATTGGCCAAAAGGCACACACTTTGGAATGCCACCAGAAAAAGTGGTAAGAGAGGCTAAAGAAGCACCACCATAGGACCAGCTACCAGAGAATGAGGAACAAGATGCTCTTTTCACTGATGGATCCTGTTGTCTGGTAGGAAGCCATCAAAAGTGGGAAGCTGCTGTATGGAACCCTACATGACTAGTTGCAAAAACAGATGAAGGAGATGGTGAATCAAGTCGATTTGCAGAGATGAAAGGCATCCAGTTGGCTTTGGACATTGCTGAACAAGGAAAGTGGCTAAGACTTTATTTCTATACTGACTCATGGATGTTAGCAAATGCTTTATGGGGCTGGTAAAAGCAGTGGGAGCAAAACAACTGGCAACACAGAGGTAAAGCTATCTGGGCTGCTGAACTGTGGAAAGACATTGCTGCTTGATTAGAGAAACTTGATGTAAAAGTGCATCGTGTAGATGCCCACGTACCTTCATATCGAGCTACTGGGGAACATCAAAACAACCAACAAGCAGATGAGGCCGCTCGAGTGTTCCAAATAGATCTGGACTGGGACCATAAAGGTGACCTACTTCTAGCTAGATGGGCCCATGACACTTCAGGTCATCAAGGCAGGGACAGAACATACCCATGGGCTTGTGACCGAGGGGTGGAATTAACTATTGCACAGATTATTGTGACATATGCACCACAATGAAGCAAGATAAAAGGTTGAAACCTCTGTGGTATGAAGGGAGATGGTCAAAATATAGGTATGGGGAGGCCTGGCAAATCGACTGTATCACACTGCCTCAAATGCGCCAGGGTAAGCACTATGTGCTGACAATGGTGGATGCAAATAGAGGATGGCTGGAAACATATCCTGTGCCTCACACCACAGCCTGGAACACCATCCTGGGCCTAGAGAAACGATTCTTGTGGAGATATGGTACAGCAGAAAGAACTGAGTCAGATAATGGAACTAATTTCAAACGTAGTCTTATAAGTAACTGGGCCAAAGAACATGGTATTGAGTGGGTATACCATATCCCCTATCATGTACCAGCCTCAGGGAAAATGGAAAGGTACAGTGGATTGTTAAAAACTACCTTGAAGGCAATGGGTGGCGAACCTTTAAAAACTGGAACAAGCACTTGGCAAAAGCCACCTGGTTAGTTAACACCAGGGGTTGCATCAATCAAACTGGTCCTGCTCACTCAGACCTTCTACACACAGTGGATGGGGACAAAGTGCCTGTGGTACAAGAAAAGAATCTGCTAGGGAAAACAGTTTGGGTTTTTCCTGCCTTGGGCAAAGGCAAACCCACTGGTGGGGTTGCTTTTGCTCAAGGGCCCGGACACACTTGGTGGGTGATGATGGAAGATGGAGAAGTACAATGTGTACCACAATGAAATCTACCACTGGGTGAGAATATCTAATTCTTACTCGGCTAGCTTCATCAGTAGAGCATGGAATTTTGGGGGGTCATGAATTTATATCACACATTGATGGCTGTTATGTGAATTATTGCATAAACTAACAGTGTTCTGTGAGTGTTTTTCAGGATGATGTCGTGGTGATGAAACCAGAACTAGGTTCATCAACTGGCATCCAGTGTTCCTCAAAGTTAACACCTGCAGCCTGCAACTTGTGGACCATGGACATGACGGGTGACAATTGCTCCTTGTTTTAAGGGTCTGCTAAAATAGATGAACATCTGCAATCATAGACTAAGTTACTTTGTGGGTTTTGGTATAGAGAGAGAGTCATAATTTGTGTATAGGTGTGTTCAGGGATAGGAGATAGTAAGGACTGGAGCATGAAGCAAATGGTGTGGAGTAAGGGGTGGAATGTCTTGGTTTGGGCTAGGAGAAAGGTGATTTTCTGTCTTGTAATTTTTCTTTCAGCTAAGCCTTTTGTCAGCAGCTGCGCTCGCTGAAATTAACAGCAAGTTTCTCAGTCAGCGTCTGCTTCTAGGACTGATAACACTCAGTGTTTACAGTTACAGCTAGAGACTGGTATGCAGAACCGAGGACACTGCTCAGCTCTGAGGAACATTTGCCCTCTGGAAGGAGAAAAGGAGTAAAGAGATTACACCTGCAACCCTCCTTTAGGGAGGGGTGGACAAGATAAATGGCCAAAATTGACCGGAGTATTCCATCCCATACACGTCATAGTATAAATTTGAGGGATCACGAGGGTCAGACCCCTTCCTGCTTCCCCTTCTTCACCTATCGCCGATTGCTTTGGCATCCTGGAAAGATTCCATCCATTCGTCTGCCTGTGGTCCTGATCCACCCCAGCCTATATCTGTGTGTTCCTGCCTCCAGCTCCCAGCTGCTGCTGACTCCAGGAGGCCAGCCTGGAGTTTCCCAGGGCTGCCCTGCAGCCTCAGTGATGCCATGAGAGATAATGGGAGAATGGGATTCCCCCAGGGATCAGTGTTGGGCCCAGTTCTGTTCAACATCTTCATTGATGATTTAGATGAGGGGATTGAGTCCATCATCAGCAAATTCGCAGACGACACTAAGCTGGGGGGGAGTGTTGATCAACTAGAAGGCAGGAGGGCTCTGCAGAGGGACCTGGACAGACTGGAGAGTTGGGCTGATTCCAACGGGATGAGGTTTAACACGGCCAAGTGCCGGGTCCTGCACTTTGGCCACAACAACCCCATGCAGCGCTACAGGCTGGGGACAGAGTGGCTGGAGAGCAGCCAGGCAGAAAAGGACCTGGGAGTCTGGATCGACAAGAAGCTGAACATGAGCCAGCAGTGTGCCCAGGTGGCCAAGAAAGCCAATGGCATCCTGGCCTGTATCCGGAACAGCATTGCCAGCAGGTCCAAGGAAGTGATTCTGCCCCTGTACTCAGCCCTCGTGAGGCCACACCTGGAGTACTGTGTCCAGTTCTGGGCCCCCCAGTTCAGGAAGGATATTGAGGTCCTGGAGCAGGTCCAAAGGAGGGCAACCAGGCTGGTGAAGGGACTCGAGCATAGACCCTACAAGGAGAGGCTGAGAGAACTGGGGTTGTTCAGCCTAAAGAAGAGGCGGCTCAGGGGAGACCTCATCGCTCTCTACAACTACCTGAAAGGAGGGTGTAGCCAGGTGGGGGTTGGGCTCTTTTACCAAACGACTTTCAACAAGACAAGAGGGCATGGACTTAAGTTGTGCCAGGGGAAGTTTAGGTTAGATATTAGAAAGAATTTCTTTACGGAAAGAGTGATCCGTCATTGGAATGGGCTGCCCACTGAAGTGGTGGATTCTCCGTCCCTGGAGATATTTAAAAAAAGACTGGATGTGGCACTCAGTGCCATGGTCTAGCAACCGCAACGGTGGTTCAAGGGTTGGACTCGATGATCTCTGAGGTCCCTTCCAACCCAGCCAATTCTATGATTCTATGAAATGGGAGAGGAACGTGGTATCAATTTTCCTCTATATCTGTATATCTGCTTGTTTAGTTTCCAACTCATAAGCCTCTCCCCCTTATTCTCTCTCCTTTCTTTTTCAGGGAGGGGAGAGGGGTTAATAAGGAGCATCTGTCATGTGGTTTAATTGCCAGACCAGTGTTAAACCATGACAATTGCATACTTTGCTAACAAAATTTATGGATTGGCTTTTGAAAGTCAATGTGGAAAAGAGTCAAGGTCAAAACTATGTTAGAGTTATGCATGGGTTTCTCTGGACTTCCTCACCTAGCCTCTGCTCTGCAGCATCTTTTTAGAGGTGTTTAGTTTTAATTCTTTCAAACAAGCCGCTTGTGATTCTGCATATGAAGTGTATGAAGTATGAAGGCCAAGTGTCTGAGATTTCTTAGACATTGTTCTGTTTCTAGTCTTAAATGAACTATGATGAAATTACGGACAATTTGGAAAATCACACCCTATATTGAAATGAGCAGACTTAAACACAGGAAAGGCATGAAGAGGTAATCGAAAAACAGAACTTACAATTTGAAAGCTGTGCTCATTTTTAAAAATACCTTTGCAGATAAAACTTAATTGTCTGGTTTTTCTCATTATACCAGTGTATACTAAAGAAGCTGATGGGGACAAAGGCAAGAGCAGCACAGTAACTGCCCTTTTCTTTCCTGTAACCCTCAGTTTGGATCATCTGGTTGCTCTGTTTTTGTCTTTTAACTGAGCAGGAAGCTGAGGGTAAGAGAGACGATGTCTTGTTTACAGGATGAAGGGCAGCTTGAAAATAAGCATCATCTTTTTCAACATTGTGAAGAGAGAAAGAGCTTACTTGGGGTGTAGCAAAAAAAAAAAAAAAAAATTTTGCTCTGCTGACTGTGTTCCTGCTGTTTCAGACTTGGCAAGGTCAAGGTTTCACACCCTTCTCAGCTCCAGGGCAGAGTGCTGCCTCTTCAAGGTCAAATCCTTCCTAGCCTAAGGCAGTACTTGCCACCTAAAGGAACCTTGTTTATTTGGAGGGAGGTTCTGGAACAGGCTGCCCAGAGGGCCTGGGTGGCTGTGCCTAGGGCAGACTCTTCCCTAGCTGGGCTTGCACCAGGTGATCTTCCGAGGTGCCTTCGCACCACCTCCTGGAGTCCCTTGTTTGCCACAGGATGCCAGGCCCTGCACCTAGCATGGCTGTGGGACCTCTGTCAAGGATCACGACTCCTTGACACTCGCCGTTCTCCAGACAAACTGCAGCCTCCATGCTGAAGGCACCTTGTTCTCCTGGAGGAGGCAGGGATGTCACCCTTGGTGCTTTGACCTCGACCCTCAGCCCAGTCTCCCCTCTGTTGATGGTTGATGCTGCTGCGCTTGTTGCCAGGTCCTGGGATGCCGGGTCCTCCTGAGCTGCCCGGTTCTCCTCCTGGGACACCTCCTGCTGCAAACAGAAGGGATTCAAAGCTCATCACCTGCTCTGGGGACACAACCTGCAGGAAGCAGCGACGCTGGTGGACAGAAGCCCTGAAGAGCTGCCAGCTCTGCCCCAGGGCCCCTGCATGTGCTGTTGCAAGCCCTGGTGACTGTCCCGGAGCAGAGGGGTGTACACCAGGGGCATCCCTGTGTGCTCCAGCTCTCCAGCAGGGCGGTGACTGTGGAGCTGAGAGCACCCTCAGAGTCTGTCTGGTGCTAGGAGCACCCTCGTGTAATGGGAGGTGTCCCTGCCCATGGCACGGCAGCAGCTCTGGACTGGATTGGCTTCTGAAGCCAAACCATTTCACACTTACATGACTCTATGACTGACCTCTCCAACATGAGTGGGAGGGATTGGGAAGGCAGGAAAGCATTTCCAGGCAAGCACAGCACAAGGGTGGGTGTACAGCAGGTCAGAACCAGCACCTTGTGCCCTGCCGGGGTTCCCATCCAGCAGATCCTCTCTGCCAGTGTCCACGTGTCCCTCAGCAGCTGCCCAGGCACCACCTCCAGGGTCTCGTCTGCCCTCGGCTCATCCCTCTGCCCCTCAGGTGATAGTCAGAGGGGCCAGCTGCGGGCTCCAGGCTGGCATCGCTCTCTTCTCCTGGAGGGGGCCAGGATGTTATCTTCAGGGCTCTGGACCTTCAGGGCTGGGTCCTAAGTCCTCCGCCCCCTCCTCTACTGATCCCGCTGTGCTGCCTGCCTTCTGGGGCTGCAGGACCTGCCCCGGGACTGGCCCCTTCTCCCCTGCTTTTGCCTTGAGGCATTCCACCCTGCTCGCCGGTGCTGCTCGCTCCTCCCTAAGGAGGCCGGCCTGTCCCGTTCGGGCCTGGCAAATTTTCCCTGGAGGGGAGCAGTACCCCGAGCCCTGCTCTGCTGCTGCTGCCGCCTGCCTGGGGAGTGCTGAGCCTGTCTGTGGCCACAGAGATCCCACCTCTGGGACGTTTCTGGGACGCTTTCTTGGGCTCCAACATGGCCATCGAGCTGCCTCAAGGGGGACCTGCTCTGGACTCTCTCTATGTTCTTGATGTGGCCACTGAGTTGACCCCATGTGGACCTTGCCTTGTACTCCGTCTTGGGCCCCGGCATGTCTACCCGGCTGCTGCAAAAGGGATCTGCTCTTGACCCTCTCTTGGGCCTCAGCGTTGCTATCAATGTACGCCCTATGGGATGGCTGTGACAGGCTCTCCTGGGATCCGGTCAGGCCACCACATTGGTCCCAGATGTCAGGTCCTCGGGGCAGGTGGCCAAAGGGCTGCTGCTGCCCCCTTTCTAGAGCATTACGTTGAGCTTGCTCTCATCTGAAAGGCTAAATATTGTGCATCTCTTATTTGTGTGGTCCCAGCTCACTGAAGATACAGCGAAAAGACACGTGGCAGATGGGAGAGGTGGAATTGGTGAGGGCCCACTCCCAAATGCACTGAAAACAGAAAGAGTGCCAGCACCTGCTCGCACAGGCTAGGTTCCTGATGGAGCCCCTGCAGATTGGGCAGATATTGTCAGAGGCATCCGAGAGCACGGTCTGGGGCATCTGGCTTGTGCTGGCAGCAGAGGAAAAAGAGCCCTGCCCTGGGTGGCCAGGCTCTGCCTGCGGCTGTTGAGACCACACCTCTGAGACCTTCTTTGGGCACTCTTGAGCCCCAGCATGGACATTAGCGTCCTGACTCTTGCTGTGGAAACAGCAAGAAATAGACTTGTTGTGAGCAATCCTGACTTACTTCAACTTAGGCCACATTGGGTTAATGGTTATTGAGGCCTAGTTAGAGGTTTTTAAAATATTAGATAACTTAATTGCCAACAGAAGAGGAAAATAATTATGTGAGAAGAGTGGTTCCCTGAGAATGGAATGTGTAATTGAAATACAAAGGCACCTGTATGATATCATGGAGTAAACAAGGCTTCTCTATATAATTGAGTGCAAATTGTTAATAAACGATTTCATACAATAATACTGTTGTGTACATGGTGTCCTCAAGCTTCCGCAGACTTTTTTCCCACAAGTGGCATGCGAACAGGGACTAAGTATGGCCCAGACCTGGGACTCTCATGCTGTTGCTTCCAGGAGCAATGAAGACAGCTGGAATGAGAGGGTAGCGGAGAAGCCAGTCGAAAGGAGATTGCTGCCCCGGCAATCTATGTAGCTGGTGCCCAGCTACGGAATAAACGAGCTCAGAACTGAAGAATCTTGCCCTGATCAGGTGAGTGGCTGGGGAGGAGATGGGGTCTACACTCTCTAAAGAAGAATAGGAGTTAAGCTCCTCCAATATATTCTCTCTAAGAGAGGTTTATCATATGATGGCAAATCCTTACGTGAATTACTGAAATGGCCACGGGATAGAGACTTGATCCCCTTGATGGGTACTGTTTTTGAGTCACCTACTTGGGAAGCCATAGGTATTGCCCTATGGGATAAAATTAGTGATGGAGATAAGGAGGAACAACACTTAGCGACACTCTGGAAATTGATTAGAGAAACCTTAAAAGAAATGAAAAGCGAGAGGTCAGCAGCAGCCTCAGCGTTTGCTGTCTTAGTGCCTGATCTACCAGTACCAATGAATGCTCAAAATATGAACTTGACCTCTAAACAGTTATTTGAGACACCTAAAATTCCCTTACCAGCACCTGAAGGGACTATACTGATTCAAGCTCAGTCAGCTGTGCCATATGACCCTGGGGGTCAGATGAAAAGTAAAAATGGGACCAAGAAGCAAAACCAAAAGCGACCGAAAACACCACCAGAATCATTGGAGGACCCAGAGGGAGAGAAACCGGAGAACACAGACGAGAGATCGTGGAATGCAGACTCCCTCCCTTGCGCCCACCTGCCACGGCTCCCGACTGCTCTGCCACCTTTCCACCTCGGAAGTTTGATTTATCTTCTTGACCACAGTTGCCTTCAATTAATCCTCTGCTTCACCTGTCAACACCATCAGTGCCTGCTATAGAGCAACAATCAAGGAAAGAACTGGGACTCGGAAACAAGCAGCTAAGGAAACTGCTGAAGAAACTGAAAGAACTGGAGACCAAGGATGAGTATACCCCTGGAAAAACCCTAGTTTTTTTCTCCAGGGAACATCCCGAACAATGGGGCACTAATCCATTTTTACCCCCTGATCTGTTCCTGTCATGATCCGAGTTATTATTTTAATATTTTGATTATGAGGAAAATGCAGCCACTACTCAGAGAAAATGCATGGAAATTGCACCCTAACGTGTTTTGAAACTTAAGCAAGTTACAAGGATTTATTTTAGAAAAGGGGAAACAAAATATCACTGTTAATAAAGGGTAAGCACGATTTGTTACTTTGGAGAGAAGAGTTGTTAAGAAAAGAAAACGAGGGAGCAATTAAGATTTTATCACCATCCCCTCTCCAATCCTGGTCTCTGGCTGGAGTGGGGGGGTTGATGTTCTCCGCTTTTCCTTTCCTCCGCTGTTGCTGTCCCGTAGCTGAAACCGAAGTCATGAGAGAAGGGGAGGGGGAAGAAGACCCGCGCTTCTCCTTTTCCTCTTGGAGTTTTTATACAGCAGAAGGGGTTCTGTCTTTTCATAAATTACTGGCACACAGACTTGCTAAAGATAACACAGTTTTTGCCATCCCAAGAACTTCTTTTTTATTTATTACTATTTTTCCGTCCATATTACCTTGCTAAATTTATTATCTTTGTCTGGGCCATGTACCAGGAGGCAACCTGATAAGCAGTCTTATCTTTAGGTGCCTGTCAAGCATGATACAAAACAGAAGCTAGTTAAGTTTGGGGAAGAAATCTGTTAATTGGGAATGTTTGGTATATTTTAAAAAGAGCAGAAAAAATACTGATTCGAGAGACATATTTTGTATTATCAAAGTGTTTACATCAGTTCCCTATTCCTGCTCCTATTTCCCTTAACCCTTTAACACTCGCTGCTCCACCTCTTCCAGATCCAACTTGGGGAGGGGAGGGTAGTGGGGGGAGTGCTAGTGTGTATCCAGTAACTAGATGGAAGGGAATTATTCAAAATGCTATAGTTGAAGGAGAAAAGGTTCCCAATATGAGTCCAATGGTTTTCCAGTGAAAACCTGTGGGGCCAGGAGGAGGAGGTCAATGGGTTGCATTAGATTGACAGAAAAATGCTCATTAATACTCTGTTAGCTCCTTCTCCACAATTGCAATTTCATCATAAATGGTGAATGCTATGTGAAAATGCAGCTGTGATTCCTAGACAGAACACCGATGCATTATACAGAGTGCAAGCACAAATGTTACTGGGTGCTTGTCCTTTTGTACGTGCAGATTTGCAGGCATGGTTTCAAACTGAAGTGTTACAACTTTCACAAGAATTGGCATATAAAGCTTTGCAAACTGTTAATGATCCTGCACAAGCAACCCCTTTCCTTTACAAATATTAAACAGAGGGAGCAGAGCCATATTCAAAATTTGTGGATCATTTATATTCAGCGATAACATCACACCTGGATTTGTCAGAAGCGATGAAGAAAACCAAACCAAACCAAACCAAACCAAAAAAATTTTTTTATATATGTCAGCATATGACAATGCTAATGAAAAAAACTAAATGTGCATTAGGACTACTCCCAAAAAGGTGCTACAGCAGCCCAATTGTTAGAAGCTGCTTAAGATAAAGATGCTTAAGATAAAGCTGCTTAAGGATCATCATCGCAATACAGTTCTCAATATTGATGTATATTGTGGCGCATGGTACACTGGTGTTTCATACAGAGATAAAAAACTTGGTTGGTAATTATACTTGCAGTTTTGGTTTGAGAGATTGTACCACTTCTTTTTGTTTTGGGGTAACTTCACCAGATTTTGGTGGCAGTGTCATTTCATTTTTGAATCTTCTAGTGGTTGTTGTTAATTTTCTTATATATTGGTGAGTAGTAAAACAAAACAAAACAAAACAAAACAAAAAACACAGTTATGAGAATGAGTATGCCTTTTTGGAGGCTGAAAGTTGCTGCGGAGAGCGAGAGCTGCTCCTGGTATGGAGAGCACTCCCACTCCTGCCCCCGCAGCCGCTTCTTGCCCCCCTGCAGACACTGTTGCTGCTCAGAAAATGAGCCCTGCTGCAGACACCACAGCAGAAAAAAAAAAAAAAGTGTGTGTGTGTGCCTTTGCTGTTTATAGGCTTGGAATTGTGTCTCTAAACAATTTTATTAGACCTTTTTGGGCTTCAATTTGGCAACCATGGAGTGTCGCGATGAGGAAGAAGGAGACGCTTAATATAAGAATCCACCAAACTCGTTTATTGTATTCCAAGTTCAGGTTAATATACTCTTGTTAATTAGCTCATACATATTGCAAAAGCTGAGCTCATGATTGGTGTATTAATTTGAAAGTTAGTTTCATTCTCTGTTACTTTTATTCACTGATACAGCCTTTTCTTCATCCTGCTTTGCTGACCACAATGTGTTGAGCAGCACGTACAAGGACACTTGTGACTCTAAGGTTGCAAACTGCTGAACTTGTACAACCTCAGCAAGTCAGAGAGCTTGCACTCTGACCCTTGCTAAGTTGTCTGCAACTTTGGTCAAGTCTGTATGCCCTTGTTCGGCTAACCAATCCTCCACAATTCCCCCGTTTTTATTTTGTATGAGAAAAATTTTTGACACAGCTTTATCAAGCATTCGTCGAATACATTGCAAAATACAGGGCAGAAGCAAAAGTAAAATCATGATAACAATACCAACATAACAAAGCATTTTAACTAAAGCCAAAAGCCATCCTGAAAGGCCAAGACCATGAAACCAGGTTGTAAAAACATCATCGAGGGGAGCTCCTTGTTGCTGAATCTGTTGTGTGTGTTGCTTCAAATAGCGAATGCTGGCGTGGATACTTTCACTGTGATCAGAGAGGTTCACGCAACACATCCCTTCGAAATCCTGACAACCATGGCCCTGGGCAAGTAACAAAAAAATCTATGGCAGCACGATTTTGCAACAAAGCATGTCTTAAGCTACTTTGGTCCATTAAAAGCTTATCTAAGATTTCAGTAGTAACATTCGCCCGCTTCTCAGACCAAGAAGCCAATTTTGCAAGGTTACTCAAGGCATTCGCTGCTGCACTGCCAGGAATAAAAATAGCTAAAGCTGCTCTAGCTGCTACACTTAAAAGCTCAACCTTATCATTACACTGTGGTGTAAGGCCAATACTACGCTTGTCACGCTGTTTTGTTAGTCTCCGCAAGTCAGCAAAGTGAGGTGCAAAAAGAGTTAGTGAGCCTAAATAACAAGGTCCACCAACTATATCATGGGGAATACCTTGCCATGCTCTATCTCCACAAATCAAGAATATTCCAGGAGGTAGAGCCTTGGCAGTATCATTGACCCAAATTAACACAGTATTATCACGGGGGTTATGAGTAGAGCCTATAGGTCGCATTTTGACAGAGCCATTGTATCCACAATACCCAGATTCATAGGTATATTCCCAAGTCTTAGAACTAACATCCTGCCAGGTAATAGGATACGGCCGAGCAGCATATTTGGGACCAAAAACTATACAGGTTGGTGTCCAATTTCCTGATACATTACTAATTTTCTGGGATCCTATTAAATTCAATTCTTGAGGGGCCCATGGAAGGGATTTCTGGAGGCCTAAAATCAGTTTTGCTGAGCAGTTTCCTAGGGAAAGGCTATTATCACAGGAGCCACTTGAAAATTGACCAATCAAAGATACATTAGACCCTGGGACTCCTATTAAGCAGGTACGAAAAGGGGTGTGTGGCAGAAGCCATTGCAATATAAAAATCAGTGGTACTGGTCATTGTGTAGTAACTTTTTCTTACATAGTGTTTCTGTGACCACCTTGTGGGCCGATCTCATTGGCCCCTCAAACATGGGGTTGAGCATGGCAAAGGGTTCACATATCCCCCGTTTTTATTTTTGCACAAGCCCATGTTTGGTTAAAAACTTGCAGTACCAATTCCCAAACAAACATAAGACAAACAACAAAACCTGCAGAACCTAAAAATACATTCAATATCATAATGCCCTTATGAAGCAATCTAAAACTACTCAGTTAACAAATCAAAACATACTGGTTAATAGGTTATTAATTGGATTTTGTTTCCCATAATCAAGTGTAAATCGACTTCGCATTCATGGCATATCTCCATTTCACACAAGCACTCATACACACGTACTCTCAAACAGAGCTCTGTTTAATATTAGGAAGGTTTGGCGTCCACTAGTGAAGAGAGTCAAAGGAGGGATAGGAGAGGCTTATCCGACGGAATCTTGTCGGGGGGCCCCTATAAGCGTCTCCAAGTCCCACTGGCTCACAGCACGATGGAGTCCTAGTTCCTTCATAGCTGCCAAATTAAAATGCAATACACGTTATCACAATCTTCACAAACATACCCTAAAAGTTAATAATAAAAGTTAGAGGCAACACGATATTGTAAAATTACCTGTCTGATACTATTAAAATCTTGTTAGCATCTGTGTTAAACTATCAAAAACTAAGTTCATCTACTTGGCAATACAACAACAAAAAAGAAAACCACAATCAACAATCAACATATAGACAAGGGATCCCATAATCAACATATAAACAGTCATGTGACTCACGACATTAATAAGTCTTTTATCAATACCTTATAGTATGAGAGGAAAGGCCTAATAGAATTGTTCAAAGACAGAACTCTGAGCTTATAAACGGCAAAGGCACCAGACACAGTTTGTCTAGTAATGCTGTAATGTGACACTGGTCCAGTTGATGCTCTCACAGTGCTTTGGGGCGTCGATCCATCAGGAGGTGTAGTAAGGCCGTGCCTTCCGTAGAGCCAAATGCTGTTGCTCAGTGAGAAACTGTCAAAGAAGCAGTTGCTGTATCAGTTAGTTGTCATGTTGGAACTAACTAGGCAATTCGAGTTCTTTTTAGTCTTACCATAGGCAGTGTTCAAGTTATAGTCATAATACAGGTTTCTCTAGTATAGTCACTGTCTTTTAGTCCTGGTAAAACAAATAGACCCTTAAGTCTGGCAGACGATGGCTCTAATAAAAGAGTTCCACATGGTTTTTCACTCATATTTTACTGGGTCAATAATGCTCGGAGGGATCTTTTGGAGTTTGCTGTTGATAGGTCCTGCCAGAGGCTTCTACTGGTTGCTGGTTGAAGGGATGTGGCTGGCTGGAGTTGTCGTGGGAGGGATGTGGAAGTGGCTGGTTGCTGGAGAGAGGTGGTTGTTTCGAGTTGTTTGGAAGGGTGCACACCAGAGCCGAAGTTGGGGTGTTCATGCTGCGGCTTCTCGCACTCTTCGATCTGTTTCCCTGGCGTGCGCCTCCCTGAGGACGGAGGAGTTGATGCTGTCGTCGCGGGGGAAGACGGGGGCTTCTCGGGGCCGCGGCAGCAGTAGCAGCGGCAAGGGGTGAGGTACAGATAGATGAGGACCAGGACCACGCTCAGGATGCAGCCCACCAGCGTGGTATAGACGGTGTTGAGGGTGTCGTGGGGACCGTGCAGGGTGAAGTTGTGCACCCGCAGCTCCACGTAGAGGGTCTCGTTGAGGACAGGACCCCCCACCCAACAGGAGTAGGTGTCGGCATCCTCGGGGCGCAGGGCTCGCAGCTGCAGGCTCCCGTTAGCCAGGAGCAGGGTGCTGCCGTTCCCGCTTTCCTCCGGTGCCTTTTCACCTCCCGGGGTCACCCAGTACCAGCTCTGCACCCCCTGCAACCGAGTGTCACAGCTCAGGGTCACCGTGTCACCCAAGTGGCCTTCCAGCACCGTTTCCTTCGCCTCGCTGCAGTTGAGGGGCTGCCGGTCGGCCAGGCTCAGGATCCCGACAGGAGCCGGGAGGGTGAGAAGCAGGCAGTGTAATTCCTCCTGGAAATCCATCACGGCGCTCAGGCGGCGGCGGTGGCCGCGGGGCACCAGCTGGAAGAGGTGACAGTTACAGGCCAGGGGGTTGGCGTGCGATTTGTGGTGGCAGCGCATACACCACACCGGGCTAGCTTGGCATTCTCGTCGCATGTGTCCAGGGGCGCCGCATCGGAAACAGCGATATTTTGTTGCTCGGTTTCGCTGAGCGGATGCAGCCGGGCTTTGCAGGGGTGCAAGAGCAGCTAACACCTGAGAGCTAGTCGCCCTCGCCTTTTCCCTTAGGCTTTCACCTAAGTCCTTAACTGCCTCTACTAACATAGCATTTGGCCCCTGAGGTACTTGTTGCGTGCACTCTAATAATTCCTCTACCGACCAAGTCCCTGGAACGATGACACTACGAGCTACAGAGTTACAATTTTGCATGGCACATTGTTTTAGTAAAGCCCCATGCATATACTCCGGAACTCCGGCTGCCTGAAGAGCGCTAGCAACTCTGTCCACAAACGACCCGAAAGGCTCTTCCCTCCCCTGCTTGATTCCCATATAAGACAGAACTCCTCCAGGCGCTTTAACACGTCTCAAGACGAGACGTGCTAAATGCATGGATTCCCTGATTTTATCTGGTCCCAACAGTGCTTGTGCCTCAGACCGACGCCACGGACCTAGACCCATTAACTCCTCAAGTGTTATTCCATACAAAGGATCGCCAGCCTGCCTCTGCACTGCCATTGACTCCTGGCAGTATGATTGCCAGTATGTATTGTATAGCAATTGCTGATGCTGAGTAAGAATCAATTTCATGATGTTCTTAATATCTTCTGGCAGAAGCAGATTACCTCCCCAGATATAATCCAACATTTGCCGAACAGGCTCACTCTGCACTCCGTTTTCACTGACAGTGGCATGTAACTGTGATAGTATTTTCCAGTCCAGATTATTAATGTTCGCCTGCATACCACCAGGTACTTGAGAATAAACTACTGGGAATGCACTGGTTAAAGAATCGGCTGCGTCCCTATCTCCCGCCTGCATAGCGTCTGCAGCAATAGTTTGCCACAACATTTGCCGTCTCATGGCAGTCATTTGCAGCTCCTCAGGCGGAAGAACAGGAGCACTATCCCTAAATGGATTTTTTGACAATTTAGAGGATTCCAAAAAAGGATTTGAAGGAGGCTCAGGAGGATCTAAAAAATTTGGTGGTGGGGCAGAACCCGACAAGGGGTTAGATGGACCCTCCGGAGTAGGAGGCACAGCAGGGGCAGACAGCAAATCACTTCCCTTTCCTAAGGGCTCAGTTGGAATATTTATGACATTGGTAGCGGGGGGTAATGGGCAATTAGGCTCTGTAACAACAACAGGAGGACTGGGCTCTCCCAGGCGCTGTGCCGCTGCACGAGCAGCCTGTTGCTCAGCCTTATGTTGTTGTAACGCATTGATAACGACCCGCCACTGTTTCCCTAATTTCTTAGCAATTTTATCATCCTCTATTGTACCTTCCCACAACTTGTCCCCAAAACGCCTCCATTCTCCTTCCTCAAAAACTGTATTGGGGTCTGCAAAGCAACCTTTGGCAACCCCTGCTGCCAGTAATCCTGGCAGTTCCTTTTTTAAATCTAATCCCTTAATTCCCCGCTTTTCTAAAAAGCTCTGGAATAATGAAAGCACCGCTTGCCTTTCCATACTTACAAAATCGTCAGCGCGCTGTTGCAGCCCTGCAAGGCTTCGGCGGTGTCGTCGACCGAGACTCTTCTATAAGGTCGCTCGGGGCACGGAGTCCAGCTCTTCTGCCTCTTGTGCTGCATCAAGATCGACCGTTACTGCATCGGACCGTGGCTTCTGGGCTCTCGCCGTTCGGTTTGTCCTTGGGCTCTCACCGCTTGGCTTTGTCCCCGGGGCTCTCGCCGTTTGGTTTTGTCCCTGGTCCCGGCCGGCCTTAGTTCCTGGTCCGGGCCATTCTTAGTCCCTGTTCGGGCGCCATTTGTCGCGATGAGGAAGAAGGAGACGCTTAATATAAGAATCCACCGAACTCGTTTATTGTATTCCAAGTTCAGGTTAATATACTCTTGTTAATTAGCTCATACATATTGCAAAAGCTGAGCTCATGATTGGTGTATTAATTTGAAAGTTAGTTTCATTCTCTGTTACTTTTATTCACTGATACAGCCTTTTCTTCATCCTGCTTTGCTGACCACAATGTGTTGAGCAGCACGTACAAGGACACTTGAGCAGCACGGACAAGGACACTTGTGACTCTAAGGTTGCAAACTGCTGAACTTGTACAACCTCAGCAAGTCAGAGAGCTTGCACTCTGACCCTTGCTAAGTTGTCTGCAACTTTGGTCAAGTCTGTATGCCCTTGTTCGGCTAACCAATCCTCCACAATGGAGGAAACCAGGACTCCATCATGCTATGACCCGGGAGGGGTCTGGGTACGCTTTTGGGGCCCCCCGATGAATTTTTGTCGGATAAGCCTCCTCTACCCCCTTGGCTCTACGTGCCAGTGGACATCTGACCTTCCTCATACTAAAAAGTTATTTAAGTCCTTCCACTGAAGTGTGAAATGTGCTTTTCGTATTGTGTTGTATTGATAACAGGCTTTTGTCAATGTTGTAATTCATGTGATCTTTTATATGTTGATATGAGATCTATATCTATATGTTGATTGTTGATTGTGCTATTCTGTTGCACTGCCAAGGAGATGAACTTAACTTCTGGTATTTTAACACAGATACTAAAAGATGTTGATAGTGTCAGACATACAGTTTTACAATATCGTGCTGCCACTGACTTTTTATTGCTAGCTTTTAGGTTATGTTTGTGAAGTCTTGGATAGAGTGTGTTTGCATAAATTTATCTGATCATTCAGAGTCAATTCACAACCAAAAATGATTGATTAAGATAACATGAAACTTAACTTCTGGTATTTTAACACAGATACTAAAAGATGTTGATAGTGTCAGACATACAGTTTTACAATATCGTGCTGCCACTGACTTTTTATTGCTAGCTTTTAGGTTATGTTTGTGAAGACTTGGATAGAGTGTGTTTGCATAAATTTATCTGATCATTCAGAGTCAATTCACAACCAAAAATGATTGATTAAGATAACATGAAAAAATTAACTGTTGCATATATTGGGTTAAATGAATGGTTAAATCATTTAAGGATATGGGGATAGCTTAGAGATTTAATTAGACAAGGTTTATCAATTATATTTGTTATTACCAATTTTAAACATTAAAAAAAAAGATTTAAAAAAATTAAAAAAAAAACAGAGAGAGAAGAGAAGAAAAGAAAAGGGCAGAGCGCGATGTCAAGACATCGCTGGAGTGGACCCGGGACAGATCATTTTGCCCCTTATGCAGGACCATTTGGTTTGGCTACTGCGAACTTCACCAGACCTGCAAATAGCCTTGGCACAGTCTGGTGGGCAAGTAACGAATTCTTACCCCTCATAGCGCTTGTTACCACCTTTATCTAACATGCAGTGGGAGTCATGTAGTTTTTTGTCTGACAGTCCGGTGGACGGCATAATGGTCTTTACGGATGCTGGAAGAAAATCCCATAAAGCTGTTGTTACTTGGGAGGAGACGCCTGGGCAATGGAAAGAACATTTAATTCAAGGGAAGTTATTTGACTCTTTGCAAACCCTTGAACTTACCGTGGTTATTTGGGTTTTTGAAATGTGGAATAATACTGCTGTAAATATAGTCTCTGATTCACTTCATGTAGTAGGTATTGTTTTGAGAATGTATCGTGCCATTTTGAAGGAAATTTCAAATAAGCATTTGTATTTCTTATTGCAGAAGTTATTAAGACTCTTAGCAGAAAGAGAACATCCTTATTTTATCACTCATATCCGGAGTCATCTTAGTGACCGAGGTTTGGCTATCGGTAATAACCAAGCTGACCATTTAGTTGCACCAATGTGCACTGGTCCTTCTGTTGATGTTTTTTCACAAGCTCGACAATCTCATGCATTTTTTCATCAATCTGCTAAAGTGCTAGCAAAGCAATTTCATTTACCTCTGGGGGATGCCCAGGGAATTGTGAAATCTTGTCCTGATTGCCAAAAGGTTGATCTTGGTATTGGGATGGAAGTCAATCCTAAAGGTTTAAAATCCTTGGAACTGTGGCAAATGTATGTCACTCATGTGACAGTTTGGACGCTTAAAATATGTGCCTGTTGTTATAGATACTTTTTCTATGGCCGTTTGGGCCTCTGCTCAGACTGGTGAGGCAATGAAACATGTTTTCAGACATCTATATGTATCCTTTGCTGTTCTTGGAGTACCTCAGTCTATTAAGACGGACAATGGCCCCGCTTATTCTTCTGCTTGTTTTCGGCAGTTTTGTGGACAATGGGGTATTCGACATGTTACTGGTATTCCTCATAACCCGACGGGTCAAGCAATAGTGGAATGTTGCCGTTCGGTACTAAAGACCCTCCCTGAAAGACAAAAAAGGGGGGAGGAAGGGAGTCCTCCTCAGGACCGGTTAAGTAAGGCTGTGTATGTCATGAACTATTTACGCCTTACAGGAGAACATACAGAACCTCCAATACTGATTCACCAAAAAGCTTTTGCAGACTTTGCTTCGGAACCTTCCCACAAAATTTTGGTGGAATTCAAGAATTCCATCACTGGACAATGGGAAGGGCCGGCAGAGGTGAAACTGACTGGTCGAGGTTATATGTGCTTACTTACAGGTACTGTAGTGCGTTGGGTACCAAGGAGATGGATTTGACCGTGGAAACAAATGCCTTTAAATGTGGATTCACAGTGATAATATTTCTGATACAAGTATTTGGTTTGGGAGATTGTACTGATTTATTTTATTTCAGGCTGATTCCACCAGATTTTAGTAGTAATAGTGTTTTGGTTTTTAAAGTTTTTGGTAGGTGTTGTTAAATTTTTCTCATATATTGGTAAGGAGTACGATAGATTCATGAGAATGTTTTTCAGAGGCTGAGAAGTGCTGCGGAGAGAAAGAAACTTTCCCCCCCTGCCTCTTTCCCCTGCGGCTGCTTTTCAACCCCCCTTCGTGTGGCTGGTGATCGCTGCCAGCAAGCTTGCTACAGCTGCAGGTGCTGCCTCTGCCCCCGCAGATACCGTAGCTGTGAACCCTGTTGGGAGGGGGGAGGAAAGGACATGACAAAGCGTCATTTGGGAAAAAAAAAAAAAAAAAAAAAAAAAAAAGCAGCAGAAGAAGTTTAATGCCTTCTGAAAGGTATGAAGCAGAAGTGGGAAATATTTTTACATTGTTCTGGGTACCAAATGTTCAGGCCTGAATCTTGGTAGGCAATAACTTGAGGGTTACCTGCTACTCATGAAAGCTAGTGATATTTTCTTTTCTTTGAAAGGAGATTTTAGCTATCCATGAAATAGAATCTTTTTAATGTGTTAAGCCATATAAAAAGATGAAAACATTTACATATAAAAAATAATTTAACTTCAATTAGGTAGTGTCACTGATCTGCTTTTATGCAAACTCAAGTTTTTAAAACAACCTACTTTGATGGGCACATTGATTATAATTTGATCTATTATTTAAGAGAAGAGTTTAAAAGATGCTCAAAGCTGCACTGCAAAATACTGGATACTGCGCAGGGGAGTGGTGTGATAGAAAGAAATTTCTTCAAGTTTAGTTTGAAACCGTTAGAATACATGATTCGATAAAAAAACTTTCTTCATTTAACTAAAAAAAAAAAAATCAGGAAAGAAAAAGGAAGAGCGTATACCCTTATAAGAAGAAAAAAGAGAGTGACCTCATGATGAGAGTACTAATAAGTTATCAAAACCAATTTTCATCAAACTGGTCAATGCAACAATTGGGCCGAGAATATAAGGAAAAGCTTGAAATTTGGGTTTCTAGCTGCTTCATTTGTATCACACATAGCAACAGGAAAAGCCTTTGGTAAGAATTGATAAAATCATAAAATACACCACTTAGCTTGTTAGCTTACAGATTTCATTAGGCAAGGCTTATCAGTTATATATGTTATAATTGCTTTTATATTACTAAAATGTTATTATTGCTTTTATATTAGTATATATGTTATGATTACTTTAGCATTATTGGTTTGTTATTGCTTTTCCATTATTAGTATGCTGTTTATGAAAATATATCATTAGCATGTTATCTTACATAATGAAATAACTCAGAATTGCTCAAAAAACAGAAAGGGGAATATGTTGGGGAAACAGTTCAGAAATAGGTTGTGAGCAATCCTGACTTATTGCAGCTTAGGCCACATTGGGTTAATGGTTATTGAGGCCTAGCTAGAGGTTTCTAAAAATGAGCTAATGGGAAAGAGATAATTTAATTGGCGACAGAAGAGGAAAATAATTATGTGAGAAAAGTGGTTCCCTGAGAATGGAATATGTAATTGGAATACAAAGCCACCTGCATAATCATGGAGTAAAAAAAGGCTCCTCTATATAAGTGAGTGCAAATCGTTAATAAAGGATTACACACAATCATACTGATGTGTACATGGAATCCTAAAGCTTCCACAGACTTTGGTTCCCACAGACTCTGGGGTAGGCTCTGGACTGGCTCCAAGGCCCTGACCTGGCAGCCATCCTGGCCCGAGCTGGCAGGTCTGTGGCGCTGGTCGCATGAGGCAGAGGCATCCAAGAGTACGGGCTGGGGCATCTGGCTTGTGCTGCCAGCAGAGGAAAAGGAGCCCTGCCCTGGGTGGCCAGGCTCTGCCTGCAGCTGTTGAGACCCCACCTCTGAGACCTTCTTTGGACACTCTTGAGCCCCAGCATGGACATTAGCGTCCTGACTCTGGGGTAAGCTCAGGACTGCCTCCAGGGCCCTGACCTGGCAGCCATCCTGGCCCGAGCTGGCAGGTCTGTGGCGCTGGTGGCGTCAGGGATCCCACCGCCTCCTTTCTGCAGCAAGACGTTGAGCTCTCTGTTGTCTGTAGAGCTCAACATTGTCTATCTCATATCCATAGAGTCCTAGCTCTTGGAAAATGCAGGCGAAAGGCCCCCGGCAGAGGGGGCAGGTGGAATGTCTGAAGGCCCACTCCATAATGCACTCAAAACAGAAAGAGTGGAAGCACCCACTGGCGCAGGATCGGTTTCTGACTGTTTCCTGGCAGATGGAGCACATGTCCTCAGAGACATACGATGGCATGGCCTGGGGCACCTGGCTGGAGCTAAAAGCAAAAGAAGTGCTGTCCTGGGCTGCCAGCTCCTCCTGGGTGGCCAAGTCTGCTTGGGCTGCCAGGTTGCCATGCTTTGCTTGGCCGTTGGCTGCGCGATCCTGGCCTGCAAGACGCTCCTGCTCTGTCAGAACCTCCTGGCCTGATGGGTTCGGATGGTTTGCCTGGCCCCAACCTGCCGTTTCCTGGACTGCCGGGGCCTCATCCTCTGCCACCTCCTGCTGCAAACAGAAGGGATAGAAAGCTCATCACCTGTCCTGGGGATACAACCTGCAGGAAGCAGCAAAGCTGATGGGCAGAAGCACTGAAGAGGTGCCAGCTCTGCACCCTGCTCTAAGGGGAAGTGTCCCTGCCCATGGCATGGCAGGAGCTTGGGACTGGGTGAGCTTTAAGATCCTTCTGAAGCCAAACCATTTCACACTTCTATAATTCTATGACTCTACGACTGGCCTCTCCAACACGAGCGGGAGGGACTGGGAAGGCAGGAAAGCATTTCCAAGCAAGCACAGCACAAGGGTGGGTGTAAAGCAGGTCAGAACCAGCACCTTGTGCCCTGCCGGGGTTCCCATCCAGCAGATCCTCTCTGCCAGCGTCCACGTGTCCCTCAGCAGCTGCCCAGGCACCACCTCTAGGGTCTCGTCTGCCCTCGGCTCATCTCGCTTCGCCACAGGTGATTGCATCGATCTCTTCTCCTGGAGTTTGCCAGGATGTTATCTTCAGGGCTCGGAGCTCGGTCCTCAGTCCTCCTCCCCCTCCTCCGCAGATCCCGCTGGGCTGCCTGCCTTCTGGGGCTGCGGGACCTGCCCCGGGACTGGCTCTTTCTCCCGTGCTGTTGCCTTGAGGAATTCCGCCCTGCTCACCGGTGCCGCTCGCTCCTCCCCAAGGAGGCCGGCCTGTCCCGTTCTGGCCTAGTAGATCTTCCCTGGAGGGGAGCAGCACCTCGAGCCCTGCTCTGCTGCTCTGCTGCTGCCGCCGCCTGCCTGGGGAGTGCTGAGCCTGTCTGCGGCCACGGAGATCCCACCTCTGGGACCTTCCTGGGATCCTTTCTTGGGCTCCGGCATGGCCAGCGACCTGCCTCAAGGGGGACCTGCTCTGGACCCTCTTCTGGGCCCCGAAGTGGCCATTGAGGGACTGGGCAGGAGGAGTGTCCCAGACCCTCTCTTGCGCCCCAGCATGGCCATCGAGCTGCCACAAAGGGACCCCCTCTGGACTCTCGCTCTGGTCCCAATGTGGCCACTGAGTTGATGCCAGGTGGACGTGCCTTGGACCCCGTCTTAGGCCCTGGCATGTCTGTCCGGCTGCTGCAAAAGGGATCTTCCCTTGACCCTCTCTTGGGCTTCAGCGTTGCTATCAATGTACCCCCTATGGGATGGCTGTGACAGACTCTCCCGGGATCCGGTCGGGACACCACATTGGTCCCAGATGTCAGGTCCTCGGGGCAGGTGGCCAAAGGGCTGCTGCTGCTCCCTTTCTAGAGCATTACGTTGAGCTTGCTCTCATCTGAAAGGCTAAACATCATGCATCTCTTATTGGTGTGGTCCCAGCTCACCGAATATACAGCAAAAAGACACATGGCAGATGGGAGAGGTGGAATTGGTGAGGGCCCACTCCCAAATGCACTGAAAACAGAAAGAGTGCCAGCACCTGCTCGCACAGGCTAGGTTCCTGATGGAGCCCCTGAAGAATGGGCAAATCTTGTCAGAGGCATCCAAGAGCACAGGCTGGGGCATCTGGCTTGTGCTGCCAGCAGAGGAAAAAGAGCCCTGCCCTGGGTGGCCAGGCTCTGCCTGCGGCTGTTGAGACCCCACCTCTGAGACCTTCTTTGGGCACTCTTGAGCCCCAGCATGGACATTAGCGTCCTGACTCTGGGGTAAGCTCAGGACTGCCTCCAGGGCCCTGACCTGGCAGCCATCCTGGCCCGAGCTGGCAGGTCTGTGGCGCTGGTGGCGTGAGGCAGAGGCGTCCAAGAGTACGAGCTGGGGCATCTGGCTTGTGCTGCCAGCAGAGGAAAAGGAGCCCTGCCCTGGGTGGCCAGGCTCTGCCTGCGGCTGTTGAGACCCCACCTCTGAGACCTTCTTTGGACACTCTTGAGCCCCAGCATGGACATTAGCGTCCTGACTCTGGGGTAAGCTCAGGACTGCCTCCAGGGCCCTGACCTGCCAGCCATCTTGGCCCGAGCTGGCAGGTCTGTGGCGCTGGTGGCGTCAGGGATCCCACCGCCTCCTTTCTGCAGCAAGATGTTGAGCTCTCTGTTGTCTGTAGAGCTCAACATTGTCTATCTCATATCCATAGAGTCCTAGCTCTTGGAAAATGCAGGCGAAAGGCCCCCGGCAGAGGGGGCAGGTGGAATGTCTGAAGGCCCACTCCATAATGCACTCAAAACAGAAAGAGTGGAAGCACCCACTGGCGCAGGATCGGTTTCTGACTGTTTCCTGGCAGATGGAGCACATGTCCTCAGAGACATACGATGGCATGGCCTGGGGCACCTGGCTGGAGCTAAAAGCAAAAGAAGTGCTGTCCTGGGCTGCCAGCTCCTCCTGGGTGGCCAAGTCTGCTTGGGCTGCCAGGTTGCCATGCTTTGCTTGGCCGTTGGCTGCGCGATCCTGGCCTGCAAGACGCTCCTGCTCTGTCAGAACCTCCTGGCCTGATGGGTTCGGATGGTTTGCCTGGCCCCAACCTGCCGTTTCCTGGACTGCCGGGGCCTCATCCTCTGCCACCTCCTGCTGCAAACAGAAGGGATAGAAAGCTCATCACCTGTCCTGGGGATACAACCTGCAGGAAGCAGCAAAGCTGATGGGCAGAAGCACTGAAGAGGTGCCAGCTCTGCACCCTGCTCTAAGGGGAAGTGTCCCTGCCCATGGCATGGCAGGAGCTTGGGACTGGGTGAGCTTTAAGATCCTTCTGAAGCCAAACCATTTCACACTTCTATAATTCTATGACTCTACGACTGGCCTCTCCAACACGAGCGGGAGGGACTGGGAAGGCAGGAAAGCATTTCCAAGCAAGCACAGCACAAGGGTGGGTGTAAAGCAGGTCAGAACCAGCACCTTGTGCCCTGCCGGGGTTCCCATCCAGCAGATCCTCTCTGCCAGCGTCCACGTGTCCCTCAGCAGCTGCCCAGGCACCACCTCTAGGGTCTCGTCTGCCCTCGGCTCATCTCGCTTCGCCACAGGTGATTGCATCGATCTCTTCTCCTGGAGTTTGCCAGGATGTTATCTTCAGGGCTCGGAGCTCGGTCCTCAGTCCTCCTCCCCCTCCTCCGCAGATCCCGCTGGGCTGCCTGCCTTCTGGGGCTGCGGGACCTGCCCCGGGACTGGCTCTTTCTCCCGTGCTGTTGCCTTGAGGAATTCCGCCCTGCTCACCGGTGCCGCTCGCTCCTCCCCAAGGAGGCCGGCCTGTCCCGTTCTGGCCTAGTAGATCTTCCCTGGAGGGGAGCAGCACCTCGAGCCCTGCTCTGCTGCTCTGCTGCTGCCGCCGCCTGCCTGGGGAGTGCTGAGCCTGTCTGCGGCCACGGAGATCCCACCTCTGGGACCTTCCTGGGATCCTTTCTTGGGCTCCGGCATGGCCAGCGACCTGCCTCAAGGGGGACCTGCTCTGGACCCTCTTCTGGGCCCCGAAGTGGCCATTGAGGGACTGGGCAGGAGGAGTGTCCCAGACCCTCTCTTGCGCCCCAGCATGGCCATCGAGCTGCCACAAAGGGACCCCCTCTGGACTCTCGCTCTGGTCCCAATGTGGCCACTGAGTTGATGCCAGGTGGACGTGCCTTGGACCCCGTCTTAGGCCCTGGCATGTCTGTCCGGCTGCTGCAAAAGGGATCTTCCCTTGACCCTCTCTTGGGCTTCAGCGTTGCTATCAATGTACCCCCTATGGGATGGCTGTGACAGACTCTCCCGGGATCCGGTCGGGACACCACATTGGTCCCAGATGTCAGGTCCTCGGGGCAGGTGGCCAAAGGGCTGCTGCTGCTCCCTTTCTAGAGCATTACGTTGAGCTTGCTCTCATCTGAAAGGCTAAACATCATGCATCTCTTATTGGTGTGGTCCCAGCTCACCGAATATACAGCAAAAAGACACATGGCAGATGGGAGAGGTGGAATTGGTGAGGGCCCACTCCCAAATGCACTGAAAACAGAAAGAGTGCCAGCACCTGCTCGCACAGGCTAGGTTCCTGATGGAGCCCCTGAAGACTGGGCAAATCTTGTCAGAGGCATCCAAGAGCACAGGCTGGGGCATCTGGCTTGTGCTGCCAGCAGAGGAAAAAGAGCCCTGCCCTGGGTGGCCAGGCTCTGCCTGCGGCTGTTGAGACCCCACCCCTGAGACCTTCTTTGGGCACTCTTGAGCCCCAGCATGGACATTAGCGTCCTGACTCTGGGGTAAGCTCAGGACTGCCTCCAGGGCCCTGACCTGGCAGCCATCCTGGCCCGAGCTGGCAGGTCTGTGGCGCTGGTGGCGTGAGGCAGAGGCGTCCAAGAGTACGAGCTGGGGCATCTGGCTTGTGCTGCCAGCAGAGGAAAAGGAGCCCTGCCCTGGGTGGCCAGGCTCTGCCTGCGGATGTTGAGACCCCACCTCTGAGACCTTCTTTGGACACTCTTGAGCCCCAGCATGGACATTAGCGTCCTGACTCTGGGGTAAGCTCAGGACTGCCTCCAGGGCCCTGACCTGCCAGCCATCTTGGCCCGAGCTGGCAGGTCTGTGGCGCTGGTGGCGTCAGGGATCCCACCGCCTCCTTTCTGCAGCAAGATGTTGAGCTCTCTGTTGTCTGTAGAGCTCAACATTGTCTATCTCATATCCATAGAGTCCTAGCTCTTGGAAAATGCAGGCGAAAGGCCCCCGGCAGAGGGGGCAGGTGGAATGTCTGAAGGCCCACTCCATAATGCACTCAAAACAGAAAGAGTGGAAGCACCCACTGGCGCAGGATCGGTTTCTGACTGTTTCCTGGCAGATGGAGCACATGTCCTCAGAGACATACGATGGCATGGCCTGGGGCACCTGGCTGGAGCTAAAAGCTAAAAGAAGTGCTGTCCTGGGCTGCCAGCTCCTCCTGGGTGGCCAAGTCTGCTTGGGCTGCCAGGTTGCCATGCTTTGCTTGGCCGTTGGCTGCGCGATCCTGGCCTGCAAGACGCTCCTGCTCTGTCAGAACCTCCTGGCCTGATGGGTTCGGATGGTTTGCCTGGCCCCAACCTGCCGTTTCCTGGACTGCCGGGGCCTCATCCTCTGCCACCTCCTGCTGCAAACAGAAGGGATAGAAAGCTCATCACCTGTCCTGGGGATACAACCTGCAGGAAGCAGCAAAGCTGATGGGCAGAAGCACTGAAGAGGTGCCAGCTCTGCACCCTGCTCTAAGGGGAAGTGTCCCTGCCCATGGCATGGCAGGAGCTTGGGACTGGGTGAGCTTTAAGATCCTTCTGAAGCCAAACCATTTCACACTTCTATAATTCTATGACTCTACGACTGGCCTCTCCAACACGAGCGGGAGGGACTGGGAAGGCAGGAAAGCATTTCCAAGCAAGCACAGCACAAGGGTGGGTGTAAAGCAGGTCAGAACCAGCACCTTGTGCCCTGCCGGGGTTCCCATCCAGCAGATCCTCTCTGCCAGCGTCCACGTGTCCCTCAGCAGCTGCCCAGGCACCACCTCCAGGGGCTCGTCTGCCCTCGGCTCGTCCCTCTGCCCCTCAGGTGATGGTCAGGGGGGCCAGCGCTGTGTTTCCCTTCCTGGCAGGGGGAGTTACCGGGCCCTGCGCCCGGCACGGCTCTGGGACCGGTGCCGGAATCGGCTCCTCGCAGCACGCTGTGCTCCAGAAGAACTGCGGGCTTCACGCTGGCGTCGCTCTCTTCTCCTGGAGGGGGCCAGGATGTTATCTTCAGGGCTCGGAGCTCGGTCCTCACTCCTCCGCCCCCTCCTCCGCTGATCCCGCTGTGCCGGCTGCCTTCTGGGGCTGCCCCGGGACTGGCCCCTTCTCCCCTGCTTTTTTTTTGAGTGTGTGTTTTCTACCACATGTACTGAACGAGCTTTTTACAGGGGGTATTAACGAACTGACCACTAGTCTGAAACGTGACAAGATGGCGAACAAGAGCACGAGGAATTTGTCACGTAGCAATCCAGCGAACAGCCGTACGGTGTCCTCCCATTATCACTAGTGGTGGGTTTTAAGGTTCGGGGCGTGGTTATAGCGTGACAGCCAGTTGCCGAATGTCATGTATCTCGTGAGACATGTTGTTAATTATGACCGAGACTCAATATCCTGCTAATGGTTTAATTTAATTAATAAAATTGAAATTGCAATGAGCAAAACAGCGCTGGGTGCATGGGGATTCTCTGCTCCATTCACATGCACCCCGTAGAGTTTAATCTTTTAGTTTATTTTACATACCCTAATACATGTTCATAACTGGTCTAATATATATTCATGACTGTTCTAGGAATAGGCTGGGTTATGCTTATTAGTTCTTGGAAGAGGCAGGCCTTCAAAGGCGCATGCCCACTTTATCTCTGAGGGTCTTTTTGACCCCCATCTGGTGGTCGTTGGATGAAGTCAGTAGTCTTCCTCAGTTTGCCCTCTTGTTATCCCTCGATTTCTCACATGCACACTTTCCCTCTTCCCTGTGCAACACTCTGCAGCCAGCGGTGAAACCACCCTAAATTGCAATGCTATGTGGTGAGCAGCAAAATCAGCTTAGATTAGCACAACAGAATATACATTGTAGTGTTCTCAAGGTACAGAAACTGTGGATGTCTTCTTTCTTGTTCCCCTGAGTCTTGTAGCTACACAAAGAACAGTTACATTTGCATATTTCACAATGTTGAAGGCAGACATATTATTAGTCCTCTCAAAATGGGGTTAGCAAAATACTTTATAAAAGTTGGGTTAGTAAACACTTTATAATTATTCAAATAATTATTCAACATGAATTCACAAACACACACATATGTTACAATTTCTCCCTTTTCTTTTTTTAGACTCATTTTGTGAATTCCTTTTAACCACTCTCTGCCTCAGAGCTTAAGTCTGCATAAGTCTACATACATATGACACCAGTTGAACCCATACCTACAAGTTTCACATTTACATTGCCATGTAGACACCATTCACAGGAGCACAAATTGATATCATCTTCGTCTTCTTCCTGATATTCCTCATCTGTATTCATCACCACTAACAACTTAGGAGTTTCATTTTGCACTTTTTTGACTGCTGATTGGGCAAATTGTATCATACAAGGTATTAAATGCGGTATAATTAACAACCCCCCCAAAATCCTCAGCACCACAATACCAATTCTTACTAACCAATCACCTCCCAGTAATTTGTTCCACATTCCTTCTAAAATTAATTGCTTTCCAAGTCTGGACTGGAACATGTGCAGTTTTCTTCATTTCCTGTTACCAGTTCACGTACAGCTTTTCCTTCATCATCTATTTCCAAGCAGCAATTAGTTAGATTGAATTACATACACAAATAATCTAAATCTAAGCGATTCTGATATAAAAAAGGTTCTCATTTGTGTATTCTGTTTCTAAAGCATCCCCTGTTTTATTTCATATAGATTGGAGTTTGATATCCATACATACCATCCTCAGTCCATGTAGCTGGACCATAATACGCAATTATTCTTTCAGGAGGCCATTCATCATTGTCCCAGTTTCCTATCTGTAATTCACGTTTGATTCGTTGCTTCCTTAGTTCTTCGGCCTCTGCATATACTTGTACCTCAAGCTGTTCTCCCTTACTTATAGGTAGCAGGAAAAAACTGGGTCTGATTGTTCCTAAAACACAAGACCCTGACCAATTTTTTTTAAGAATGCATATTCAAATTGACCACAAATTCAATACTGGCCCTCAGAAGTAGGCCACCCCTTAGACATACTGATTCCATCAGCCCACTTTGTAAATGCCCGTGCCATTTCAAGAGGCATTCTCCATTTATCCCACCTTTTTGTCATTTAATTCCAGAGGTAACCTCCTTCACACTTAAGGTTACTTACTGGTATGCCAGCCAGCAACTTCTTCCAATTATAGAGGTTTGTAAGACCCATTGCTGTTTCCTGTTGCCCTTTCCAGGTTGTTTCCAGGTTCCAGGGTCAGTTATGTTATTCTCCATAGCTTCCCAGGGCCATCTTTCCCCCTGATTGCTACCTCCACATACATAACAATTAGTAACGTTTAGTGATTTAGCAATATTTTCAGCGAGATTTACAAAAAGGTTTTTAGCAACTGTGGGAATTTCATATTTCACTATAGTTTCCAACTCAGGATAAAATGAAACAATAATCTGTGTTGCATTGGTTCCCTAGATTTTCTTTTATTATGGTACAGTTGGGGAGAACTACTCCCCTTTTAATTACTACTTCCAATGTGGTCCCTTTGCATTGTTAGGGTCATCCCCATTTGGGACTGTACTCCAACAGGCACAACTCCATCCTGTGCCACCACAATAATAATAACTACTGTCGAGGTATTTTGCATCCCAACTGTAACAATTGGAAGGCATTGATTTTTCAGGCCTGGGGCATATATATATATTTTTCACTTTCACTGTAATACCTCCTCCAGCCCAAATTACCATAACTAGTACATGGGTCATCATCAATAGCATTACAGGCATCAAAAATTACCCATATGGGGTAGCTTAAATTGGCTCTAACTTTGCTCTTTGCAATCAGCCTACATTCTGCTGAATTTGCCCTGATTTCCACCTGTTACTGATGGGGAAGTTCTTGTGGATCATAGCATATGGTTTTATTTCCTTCTTTGCTGACCTTTACATTCATACAGTGTGTGGTATATTAAGGTCTAGGAGACCATTCGTCCTCTTCGAGTTACAGTTATGCATTGTTCACAGCCAGTGGAGTGAGTCAGGGAAATTAGTCCCATAAGGACCAGGAAAGGCCTGGTAAGGGTCATGATGCCCAGCAGTCACAGCCCAAAGGGATCGCCGCCCTTGGCTGACCTTCTGCAGCTGCGGCCTCAAGCCTATTGCCTTTCTACAGTTATGTAACTTTGTCTGTGGACAAGGTACAACCCATGGCTGTGATGTATAAAGATTTCTGCAAGGCCCTTGATATTGTGCCCCACAATATTGGGGGCTGTTCATCCTGCAGAAGAAAAGGCTCTGAGGAGAACTAACAGCAACCCTCCAGTATCTGAAGGGGCCTACAGGGAGTCTGGAGATGGACGGTTTGCAAGGGCCTGTAGTGATGGGAGAAGGGGCAATGGGAGAAAGCAAAGGAAGCAAATGGCAAAGAAAGACAGGAATGCAAGAAGTTGCCCCGGGAGGTTGCTGAGGTCTTGTATCTTGTAACTTGAGATACTCAAGCTGAGGCTTGACAAGGCTCTGGGCAACCTGATCTATTGAGGATGTTCTTGCTTACACCAGGGGGATTGGACTAGATGACATTTAAGAGCTCGCCTCCAACCCAAATTATTCTGTGACTGTGGGATCATTCTAAGACTACGGGAAGCGTGATTCTGGGGAAGAAAAACAAAAACAATGAAGCCCTGGAGTGGCTCTAACAGAGCATGATGTGGACAGACTGGACCAGTGCCTGCCTTGAGATGGGGGCAAAAGCTCCCCAGCTCAGCATCCCCGTGCCTGAGCCTCACAGAAATTCCCAAGTGCCCCAGCCACTGCTTTACACCGGTGTTTGAATTTTCTGGGTTTTCCCTATTTTTTCTGGTAGTACTCCAGTGTTACCAACCTTCTCCCATCCAGCGGAAAACAGATCCATGGGATCCATTGAGGGAGATGATTGGCTACTGCAGTAACAGCCGAACGACTGAGAGGTGAAGGGCTGACGGGAGCTATGAGAGCCCCTCAGCTTCTTCCCTGGTCTACAGCGATACATGAAGGGGCTGGGGGGAGCATCCAGAGGAGAAGATGATGATCGTAAGGGCCTGCTGAGGACAACCAAGGCACACCCATGGGTACAGCCCATTTCAAAATACCCACCCAGGTTCCTCAGACACACCAAAAGACAAAAAGTGACATAAAGGAGCAGAGATTGGTAAGAACAATTGAAACTAAGGTGGTTGAAACACCATCAAAACTTTATTAGCATCTACCTCTCCTTCTAATTTAACTACAACTCGCTTAACCATTAATGTGGTTAGTAAATAGTCAGTGATGACCTGAAGCAACCTTTCCTTCAGCAGTCATACCACTTTGCTCTGCTGACTGTGTTCCTGCTGTTTGAGACTTGCCAAGGTCAAGGTTTCACACCCTTCTCAGTTCAAGGGCAGAGTGCTGCCTCTTCAAGGTCAAATCCTTCCTAGCCTAAGGCAGTCCTTGCCACCTAAAGGAACCTTGTTTATTTGGAGGGAGGTTCTGGAACAGGCTGCCCAGAGGGCCTGGGAGGCTGTGCCTGGGGCAGACCCTTCCCCAGCTGGCCTTGCACCAGGTGATCTTCAGAGGTCCCTTCCCACCACCTCTTGGAGTCCCTTGTTTGCCACAGGATGCCAGGCCCTGCACCTAGCATGGCTGTGGGACCTCTGTCAAGGATCACGACTCCTTTACACTCGCCGTTCTCCAGACAAACTGCGGCCTCCATGCTGAAGGCACATTGTTCTCCTGGAGGAGGCGGGGATGTCACCCTTGGTGCTTTGACCTCGACCCTCAGCCCAGTCTCCCCTCTGTTGATGGTTGATGCTGCTTCACTTGTTGCCAGGTCCTGGGATGTCGGGTCCTCCTGAGCTGCCCGGTTCTCCTCCTGGGACACATCCAGCTGCAAACAGAAAGGATACAAAGCTCATCGCCTGCCCTGGGGACACAACCTGCAGGAAGCAGCAAAGCTGGTGGACAAAAGCGCTGAAGAGCTGCCAGCTCTACCCCAGGGCCCCTGCATGTGCTGCTGCAAGCCCTGGTGACTGTCCCGGAGCAGAGGGGTGACACTAGGGGCATCTCTGTGTGCTCCAGCTCTCCAGCAGGGTGGTGACTGTGGAGTTGAGAGCACCCTCAGAGTCTGTCTGGTGCTAGGAGCACCCTCGTCTAATGGGAGGTGTCCCTGCCCATGGTACGGCAGGAGCTTGGGACTGGGTGAGCTTTAAGATCCTTCTGAAGCCAAACCATTTCATGCTTCTATAATTCTATGACTCTACGAATGACCTACCCAAAATGGGCGGGTGAAACTGGGAAGGCAGGAAAGCATTTCCAGGCCTCTCAGCAAGCACAGCACGAGGGTGGGTGTACAGCAGGTCAGAACCAGCACCTTGTGCCCTGCCGGGGTTCCCATCCAGCAGATCCTCTCTGCCAGCGTCCACGTGTCCCTCAGCAGCTGCCCAGGCACCACCTCCAGGGGCTCGTCTGCCCTCGGCTCGTCCCTCTGCCCCTCAGGTGATGGTCAGGGGGGCCAGCGCTGTGTTTCCCTTCCTGGCAGGGGGAGTTACCGGGCCCTGCGCCCGGCACGGCTCTGGGACCGCTGCCGGGATCGGCTCCTCGCAGCACGCTGTGCTCCAGAAGAACTGCGGGCTCCACGCTGGCGTCGCTCTCTTCTGCTGGAGGAGGCCAGGATGTTTTCTTCAGGGTTCGGAGCTTGGTCCTCACTCCTCCGCCCGCTCCTCCGCTGATCCCGCTGTGCCGGCTGCCTTCTGGGGCTGCGGGACCTGCCCTGGGACTGGCCCCTTCTCCCCAGCTGTTGCCTTGAGGAATTCCTCCGTGCTCGCCGGTGCCGCTCGCTCCTCCCCGAGGAGGCCGGACTGTCGCGGTCAGGCCTGGTAGATCTTCCCTGGAGGGGAGCAGCACCCCGAGCCCTGCTCTGCTGCTGCTCCCGGCTGCCTGGGGAGTGCTGAGCCTGTCTGCGGCCACGGAGATCCCACCTCTGGAACCTTCGTGGGACGCTTTCTTGGGCTGCGGCATGGCCATCGAGCTGCCTCAAGGGGGACCTGCTCCGGACCCTCTCTTGGGCCCCGTTATGGCCATAGAGGGTCGGAGCAGGAGGACTGCTCCTGACCACCTCTTGGGCCCCGATGTGGCCATCCAGCTGCCTCGAGGGGGACCTGCTCCAGACCCTCTCTTGCGCCCCAGCCTGGCCATGGAGCTGCCCCAATGGGGACCTACTCTGGACTCTCTCGATGGTCCCGATGTGGCCACTGAATCTCCGCCATGTGGGAGTGCCATGGGCCCCGGCGTGTCTGCCAAGATGCTGCAAAAGGGATCTACCCTCGACCCTCTCTTGTGCCTCAGCGTTTCCATCAATGTTCCACCTATGGGATGTGTGTGAGTGGCTCTCCCTGGACCCGGTCGGGCCACCATCTTGGTCCCAGATGTCAAGTCTTTGGGGCAGGTGTCCTGTGGGTTGCTGCTGCCTCCTTTCTAGAGCATTACGTTGAACTTGCTCTCGTCTGAAAGCCTCAACATCATTGATCTCATATTGTTGGGGTCCCAGTTGACGGAAGATGCAGCGGAAATGTATGTGGCAGACGGGACAGGTGGAATTTGTTTGGATCCACTCCCAAATGCACGGAAAGCAGAAACAGTGCCAGCACCTGCTTGCACAGGCTAGGTTGCTGATGGTGTCCCTGCAGATTGGGCAGGTGTTGTCAGAGATATCCAGCAGTGTGGGCGCGGGCATCTGGCTGGTGCTGGCAGCAGGGGAAGAGGAGCCCTGGGTGGGCATGCTCTGCCTGCGGCCATTGAGATCCCAACTCTGGGACCTTCTTTGAATCAACTCTTGGGCCCCAGCATGGACATTAGCGTCCTGACTCTGGTGTAGGCTCTGGACTGACTCCAGGGCGCTGACCTGGCCACCTCCTTGGCCCGAGCTGGCAGGCCTGTCGGGCTGGTGGCGTGAGGAATCCCACTGCCTCCTTTCTGCAGCAATACGTTGAGCTCGCTCTCGTCTGTAGAGCTCAACATTGTGTATCTCGTATCTGTAGAGTCCCAGCTCTCGGAAGATTGAGTCAAAAGGCCTTCGGCAAAGTGGGCAGGTGGAATGTCTGAAGGCCCACTCCATAATGCACTCAAAGCAGAAAGAGTGGAAGCACCCACTCACGCAGGATCTGTTTCCAATGGTTTCCTGGCAGATTGAGCAGATGTCCTCTGAGACATATGATGGCATGGCCTGGGGCAGCTCACTGGAGCTAAAAGCAAAAGAAGAGCTGTCCTGGGCTGCCAGCTCCTCCACGAGGTTGCCCTGGTTTGCTTGGCCGTGGGGTGCGCGATCCTGGCCTGCAAGACGCTCCTGGTCTGTCAGAACCTCCTGGGCTGACGGGTTCTGATGGACCAACCCTGCCATGTCCTGGACTGCCGGGACCTCATTCTGTGCCACCTCCTGCTGCAAACAGAAGGGATACAAAGCTCATCACCTTCCCTGGGGACACAACCTGCAGGAAGCAGCAAATCCGATGGGCAGAAGCACTGAAGGGGTGTCAGCTCTGCACCCTGGTCTAAGGGGAAGTGTCCCTGCCCATGGCATGGCAGGAGCTTGGGACTGGGTCAGCTTTAGGATCCCTCCCAACCCAAGCCCTTCCATGCTTCCCTAGTTCTCTGACTCTAGGACTCACCTCTCCGATCGGCAGATGCAGGAACTGGAAGTGCCGGAAAACGTTGCCCATCTACCCAAGAAGAACAACACACAGATGGGGGTGCAGCAGGTAGGGACCTGTGCCCTGGGCCCTGCCGGTGTCCCCGTCTAGCAGATCCTCTCTGCGCTCTCCTCAATCAGATTGCGGGATGGGGGTCCTTCGTCTCCCCTCCTGCAGACCACTGTCCTCCAGGCGTGAGGACAACCCTGTGACTGGTCAGGGCTGCAGCCGGCCTTAAATAGCCTGTTGGAGTCATTGTGACTCTCTGGTGACAACACAATGTTGCTGGTGGCCACACCCAGGAGACGTGAGCCCCAGCCTTGGGGCTGGGGAGTGAAAGCCCCGATTGACAAGCGTACGGTGTCCGGTGCGGAGATGCCCAGGACAGGAAAGAGATGAGCATAGTGGAAAGAGTCCAGGACATGGTCTGGGGCATCTCTGTGCTGAAAAAAGCCGAGAGTGCTTGTGGTAAGGGGAGCCGATGTACCTTGAGCACACACAGGCCCCAGCCAACCTCCAGTTAGTTCTCCTGAAGTCTCTTAATCACCAGGAAGAAAAGGAGAGAGGAGAAAGAGAAGGTGGATGAAATGCAGGAGGAGGAGGAGGAGGGAGAGGAGTGTTTTGGAATGGCTAAAGTTTATGTAGGAAGTGCCCAACCCCCTGCTAGGATCATGTAAACTGACAGGAGTCTAGAGCTATACAGCATACACTGGAGCTAGTGCAGGGTTACCTTTATGAAGCTGGAAATGAATAGCTACTTCTCGAGCACAATTCTGCTTCAAAGGTACATTCCTAAGGCAGTAACATGAATCACCTTTAGTATTTGCCTGTTTCCAGTACTGTATCGTGTGGAGCAGGACCCATTTCCATCACATTCATTGGCAGTACAGTGATGAAGATGTTTTAGTTCCTCTTCTGAACCCATTTGAACATGCTGTTTCTGTGTCATGGGAAAAATTGGCAACCTGGGAATCTTGTTTTCTCCTGCAACTTTAAGAGAGTTATTTGCTTTGGTTGCTTGGTTTCCAGCATGGCCACAAAATGGCCCAGTGGAGGAAATACTTGCAGTAGCACTTGGTTATTACTGCAGTCTAAGAAAGCCTTTTTTTTCGTACACTTTGCTGCTAACTTTTGTCACGTACCACCTCAGAGAAATGCAGAGAAAAAACAGGAATTCTGAATTTGAATATTACCCCACTGCAATGAGATTCTTTCCCTAGAGGTCAAAAATAGTAACAGTCATTTATTGGAAAGAACCTGTGTAATTCTTATTTTCTAATAGTTGTTATCCCAAATTTCTATGGTGAATTCAGTTAGGGACTTCTGTGTCCTTGTCACTTGTAGGTGCCACTTACCATTTGGAATTTAATCCTTCTGTTAGCCCAAACATCTCCCTCTTTCTAACACCTGCCCTGTACTTCTTAGGACACACATTCTCTCATAGCCACATGGACTCCAAAACTGAAGGCAACAATGATGGCAATGATGGTTGCAGGGGATTCAGGTGGTACAGGACAGAATACCTGTATGGAGTGGTTCAATTCAAAGTGACACAGACATATTTCCCAAGGGCTCACTGTAACATTTCTAATTCCTTCTAAGCTTGGCTTCTGGCTCCATGTTCTCCATGCATCATAGTGGGTATGCTGGGTATGTCTGTAGTTTTCCAACTTCTGATCTACAAGTCAAAATTGCCAGCATTATTTGAATTCCTATGCAAAGCTCTTTCCTATGGAAAAAACCTTACTACATCCTCTGAGGAAGTAGAAGAAAGTAAGGAACTGTGTGCTTTGAGAAATTTGAAGGGTAGTAAAAAGCACAGTATGAATTAATCAAAAATACTTGCTTTAATCTGTTTAGACATTTTTAGTGTTTTGTGTAAATTCAGTCTCTAGGATTTAAATTCCAGAGTTTTTAAATATCTCGATAGTCTTTCAACTGAAGGACAGCTGTGAAAGTTGAAATAAGACCAAGAAAGAAACAAAAACTCTGCAGAAATGTTGTTACCACAACTTCTATAAAGTGCACGATGTCAGATTATTTAGCAAGAAATATGAGCAATGTGGATTCGTCCAACTGAACGCTATCCATGTGCCCAGTTTTAACATTTACAGAATTCATAAATGTAGGGCTCGTGACCTCTTGAAGTGACTTGATGTGTTTTTCAAAATTGTCAGAAGGGCAAAGAGTCTGATTTTTATAAACACTTGATTTCTAAAGCTATAAATACTTTAAAAGTATTTATTTGTGCCTTCAGGCAGCTCTAGAGAGAAGCCAGCCTTACACTGGTGAACCTTACATAGCTAACAAAACCAAGCTAAAACTGCCAAAACCAAGATTCAAGTGAAATCAGGGCTTGTTCTGAAAGCATGGCTAGTGAGCAGCGAGTCTGTACAGAAGAACTTAGAAGAGCATGTCCCTAACATATGGAACCATAGAATTACGGGGGAAATCAGGTTGAAGGAACCATGTAATTTAGCCCTCTAGTCCTGATGAAATCGGATTGAGTTGGTCAGGGCATTGTCCCAGAAGAGTTCTGCAGATTGGGAAAGCTAGAGATTAGAATTTCCTGGGCACCAGTTCAGTGCTTAAGCACCCTTGTTGAAAAAGGTTCGTTTTTTCCCTAATATCTAGTCAGAATTCCCAGTTTCTGCCCATATGTACCTCTGAAAGAAGTTTAGCTTAATATTCACTAAAGCCTACTACTAAGGGTGAAGGCAGCAGTTATCTGCCCTTGAGAGTTCTTTTCTCCACTGGGAACAAGCTCACATCCTGGAGCCTGTACCCATACATCGCATTGTTAATCCCTTTACAAATTTTTGCAGTCCAATCCTTCAGTGTCTGTCTGTCTTATACTGAGAGCCCAAAATCTGTCTCTGAGCTTGGTGCCGCTAGCAGAATTTTGGGTTCTTTTATGATGGGTCAATCTACATGACACAAGGCCTGATGGAGACAAAAGAGGTATGCCTGTGTCAAAGCAGGAGAAGGACCTTTACCCAGGAGTTAGGATAGCTCCCTGAAAGAGCTTTAAGCAAAGGAATAAAACCAGGCCCTCAGTAGAGATGAGCCCGTGGGTGGCATGACAGTGTTTGAGGGACGGTGCAGTAAGTGAGGTCCTTTGGTCTGACAACTCAGTAGAGGTAGAGGATGGAGAGCCCTGTGGCAGCAAAGATACAAGCGTCACTGGAATGTTAAGAACCCTGTAAGCACCTGAGGACAGTCACATAGGAATTAGGGGTTGTCCCAGAAAGGAGGTGTCAGGATCAATAGCCCAACTGCAGTTCACCTACCCCAGTGCACATAGCGTGGGCAACAAACAGGAGGAGCTGGACGCCATCATTCAGATGGAAAACTATGTTATAATTGCAGTCATGGAAATATGGTGAGTTCAGGCAGTCCTGAAGCACATATGAGTCCAGGAAGGCTGGACACTCTTCAAGAAGGAAATCTTAAAGGCACAGGAGCAGGCCATTCCTGGGGGCTGAAGTATGAGCTGGAGGGAAAGAAAAATGGCATGGCTGAACAGAGAGCTTTGGCTGCAACTCAGGAAAAAGAGGACAGTTTATGATCATTGGAAGAAGTGTAAAGCAGCTCAGGAGGACTATAAGAATGTATGACATTATGCAGGGAGAAAATTAGAAGAGACAAAGCCTAATGAGAACTTCAGGTGGCTACTGCAGTAAAAGACAGAAAAAAAAAAAAAAAAAAAAAGAAAGCAAAAAAGTTTCTACAAGTACACTGAGAGAGGTAAGGAGAATCTCCATCCATTATTGGATGACAGGGAAAATACCGTGAGGAAGGATGGCAAAAAGTCTGAGGTACTTAAAGATTACCTCAGTCTTCAGTAGTAAGACCTATTGCTCCTGGGGCAAGTTCTCTTCAATATCTTTATCGATTACCTGGATGAGAGGATTGCGTGTGCCCACAGTCAGTTTGCAGATGACACTAAATTGTGTGGGAGTGTTATCTGTTTAAGGGCAGGAGGGCACTGCAGGTGGACTGAACAGGCTAAATCAATGGGCTGAGGCAAATTTCATGAGGTTCTACAAAAAATAAGTGCTGGGTGCTGCACTTGGGTCACAACAACCCCAGGCAATGCTACAGGCTTGGGGAAGAGTCACTGGAAAACTGCCCTGTGGAAAAGGACTTTGGCATGTTGAATAACACCTGGCTGAATATGAGCTAGGAGTGTGTTCAGCTGGCCAAGGAGGGCAACAGCATCTTGGCTTGTATCAGAAATAGTGTAGCCAGCAGGACCAGGGCAGTGGTTGTCCCCCTGTACTGGTGAGGCCACACCTCAAAAGTTCAGTGTCTTCAGTAGTTTTGGTCCCCTCATTAGAAGGACATTGAGGTCCTGTAGCAAGTCCAAAGAAGCCCAACAAAGCTGGGGAAGAGTCCGGAGCACAAGTCTTATGAGGAACATCTAAGGCAACTGGGATTGTTTAGTCTGGAGAAAAGAAGGCTGGGTGGGGAGACCTTATCACCCTCTACAACTAACTACCTGAAAGGAGGCGGTAGCCAGGGGCATGTCAGCCTCTTCTTCTAAGTAACAAGTGAAAGCACAAGAGGATATGGCTTCAAGATGTGGCAGGTGAGGTTCAGATTGGGCATCATGAAATACTTCCTCAATGAACAGGTTGTCAGGCATTGGAATAGGCTGCCCAGGGAAGTGGTTGAGTCATCATCCCTAGAAGTATTTAGAAGTCATATAGATATGACAGCTAGGTTGAATTTGGCAGTCTTGTGTTTGTGGTTGAGTTTAAAGGACTTTCCTAGCATAGGATCCCATCTGCGACCCTATGAAAACTGTCTGCAACTCCAATGAGTCTAGTAAGGGAGGAAAATAATTGCTTCCTGCTGGATATACGTGCTAATATAGGCCTGTACTTGATTCGCTCTGATTGACTTTACGGTGCTTTGGTGTTCCATGTTTAGCTTATGCAGTGAGACTGAAGGGTCTCTTCCTGGAAAGCAGCTCCTGAGCTGGTCAGTCACCAGCCTACAAAGAGTTGCTCTGCACCAGGTCCAGAACATTACATTTGTCTTTATTGAACTTAATGAGGTTTATGCTAGTACGCTCCTCCAGCCTGCCAAGCTCAATCTGAGCGGCAGCCCTGTTGCTGAGTGTTGTTCAGTGCTGCCTTGCTAAAGGCCACAAAAACTGGTATGATTTGGCCGTGGTAAATCTATGCTGACTGTTACTAATCACCTTTTTCTCCTCCATGTGCCTGTAACGGACTTCCACAAAGATTTCCTCCATGAACTGCCGAGGGCCTGCGCGGAAGCTGACAACTCTAGTGTCTTTTCTAGTCTTTTTTGAAGACGGATGTATAGTTTACCTTTTTCTAGTCATTGTGAAACCTTTTCTCAGATCTCCAGGAATTTTCAAAGGTGATGAAGAGTGACGCTGAGAGCTCATCTGCTGAAATAAAATTCATGTTGTAGACAGAATTTGAAGTTCTAATTCATGACGGAGAAAACCAGGTTATACCATAGCACGCAGAGGAAGCAAGGTGTGGTTATGAGATGCTTCACTTCACTTCACTTCCACTTCCACAGTGGAAGTGGAAAAAAGCTCAGGATGTTTAAGAGATAGATTTCCAGTTTCTATCTCAAGAGCCCTCTGACTCAATCCCCCTCATCATCCCTTTAGCAGCAGCTTGAGACAAGCTGTCCTTCACACACAATAGCTACTCCACTTTCCTTCTTGTGCAGGTAACTTCCTGAGAGTCCTCGGGAGAAACTGGTGTGAAGACTGTTCCCGCTACATCCAGAGCTGATCTGCTGCACTGCATACCAAGGAACAAGGACAAGTAGGAGTGGCCAAGAGAGCTATCTAGGAGGAGAATTCGGCAGCTGCTGGGATGTTCTCAGCAGTGGTATCACCTGACTCTCACACCTTGGTTTAAGAGCTGCATTAGCCCAACTTTCTGGGTTGTGCTCCTGCTGTCAGGTGGTGCAGAAAGATGATGTGTTCAACACCTTGGGGTGTGTTTTCCTGCCAACCAGCTATTTCACATCTATTACAAGGAAAACAGTAGGCAAGATTGGAATGATACATTGAAATTCAGGCTGTATTCATCAACCTGAAAGAGCTATAGGAGGATTTTCAAAGTTTTTGACAAAAACAACCAAACAACCTGTAGGGGAGGTCAGGTGAACCTCTTGAGGCTAAACAAGAGCAAATGCAGGGTCCTGCACCTGTGTCAGCCCAATCCTCACTATCCGTAGGACATTGTGGCTATTACTGAAACTTGGTGGGACAAATCCTACATCTGGAGTGTGGCTGTGGATGGATATAAACTGTTGAGAAGGGACAGGAAGGGAAGGAGGGCTGGAGGTGTTGCCCTCCAAGGTAAGAAATGGATTGGGTGAGAGGAGATGTACTTAAACAACCTCCATGAGCAAGTCAAAACCTTAAGGGTAGGAATCAGAGATCAAGGCAACAAAAGATCAAGGCAACAAGGGGAAACCTGTGGACAGAGTCTACTAGGGGCCTCCCAGTCAAGAGAAACCTCTTGAGGAATCATTCCTACTCCAGCTACAGGAGGCATCAGATTCACAGGCTCTTGTCCTGCTGGGGGGCTTCAAGCACCCTGACATCGGCTGGAAAAGTAACACAGCAAGCTGTAGGCCACCCAGGAGGCTCCTGGAGTGCCTCAGTGCTAACTTTATCAGAGAAGAAATAGGCACAGCCACCCAAGGTGATGCAATCCTGGATCTATTCCTCACCAATGGAGATGAGCTTCATCAGGGATCTCAAGACTGGAAGCAGCCTTGGCTGCAGCAACCATGCACCAGGGGAAGTCACAGCACTTAAGGGTCATGAATGAGTCAAGGAACACAATCAGGACCCAGAATTTCAGAAAAGCTAACTTCCAGCTCTTCAAGGAGTTACTCAACAGGACACCCTGGGAAACGGTCCTCAGGAACAAGGCAGAGGAACGGAGCTGGCAGACCTTCAAGGAACCTGTCCATGGAATACATAGGATCTCAGTCCCCAGATGTAAGAAATCTAGCAAGGAAGAGAAGAAACCAGCATGGCTGAGTTGTGATGCATGAGTCCGTGGAACTCATGAGAGGCATTCCAGAGTCCAGAGGGAACTGGCTGGTGGCATTCAGGTGAAGTAAGTCCCTGGTGACTGGACTTAATGGACACATTACATAAATTTTTTAAAAGGGTAGTAAGGAGGACCGTGGGAACTACCAGCCTCTTAGCCTCACCTCTGTGCCTGGGAAGATCATGGATCAGATTGTCCTGGAAGGTCTGATAAGGGACATGGAGAACAGGGACATGATCCAAGACAGCCAGCAAACCTTCCCTAAGGGCAAACCCTGTCTGACAAGCCTATTGCCTTTCTACAGTAAGGTAACTTCATCTGAGGACAAGGTACAACCCATGGATGTGATGTATAAGGACTTCTGCAAAGCCCTTGATGTGGTGCCCCACAATATTGGGGGTTGTTCATCCTGCAGAAGAAAAGGCTCTGAGGAGAACTAACAGCAACCCTCCAGTATCTGAAGGGGCCTACAGGGAGTCTGGAGATGGACGGTTTGCAAGGGCCTGTAGTGATGGGAGAAGGGGCAATGGGAGACAGCAAAGGAAGCAAATGGCAAAGAAAGACAGGAATGCAAGAAGTTGCCCCGGGAGGTTGCTGAGGTCTTGTCCCTGGAGATACTCAAGCTGAGGCTTGACAAGGCTCTGGGCAACCTGATCTATTGAGGATGTTCTTGCTTGCACCAGGGGGATTGGACTAGATGACATTTAAGAGCTTGCCTCCAACCCAAATTATTCTGTGACTGTGGGATGATTCTAAGACTATGGGAAGCGTGATTCTGGGGAAGAAAAACAATAACTATGACGCCCCGGAGTGGCTCTTACAGAGCATGATGTGGACAGACTGGACCAATGCCTGCCTTGAGATGGGGGCAAAAGCTCCCCAGCTCAGCATCCCCGTGCCTGAGCCTCACAGAAATTCCCAAGTGCCCCAGCCACTGCTTTACACCGGTGTTTGAATTTTCTGGGTTTTCCCAATTTTTTCTGGTAGTACTCCAGTGTTACCAACCTTCTCCCATCCAGCGGAAAACAGATCCATGGGATCCATTGAGGGAGATGATTGGCTACTCCAGTAACAGCCTAGCGACTGAGAGGTGAAGGACTGATGTAGGCTATGGGAGCCCTTCAGCTTCTTCCCTGGTCCACAGCGATACATGAAGGGGCTGGGGGGAGCATCCAGAGGAGAAGATGATGATCGTAAGGGCCTGCTGAGGACAACCAAGGCACATCCAGGGGCACAGCCCATTTCAAAATACCCACCTAGGTTCCTCAGACACACCAAAAGACAAAAAGTGTCATACAGGAGCAGAGATTGGTAAGAATAACTGAAACTAAGGTGGTTGAAACACCATCAAAACTTTATTACCATCTACCTCGCCTTCTAATCTAACTAAAAACTCGCTTAACCATTAATGGGGTTAGTAAATAGTCACTGATGACCTGAAGCAACCTTTCCTTCAGCAGTCACAACACTTTGCTCTGCTGATTGTGTTCCTGCTGTTTGAGACTCGCCAAGGTCAAGGTTTCACACCCTTCTCAGCTCAAGGGCAGAGTGCTGCCTCTTCAAGGTCAAATCTTTCCTAGCCTAAGGCAGTCCTTGCCACCTAAAGGAACCTTGTTTATTTGGAGGGGGGTTCTGGAACAGGCTGCCCAGAGGGCCTGGGAGGCTGTGCCTGCGGCAGACCCTTCCCCAGCTGGCCTTGCACCAGGTGATCTTCAGAGGTCCCTTCCCACCACCTCTTGGAGTCCCTTGTTTGCCACAGGATGCCAGGCCCTGCACCTAGCACAGCTGTGGGACCTCTGTCAAGGATAACGACTTCTTAACACTCGCCGTTCTCCAGACAAACTGCGGCCTCCATGCTGAAGGCACCTTGTTCTCCTGGAGGAGGCGGGGATGTCACCCTTGGTGCTTTGACCTCGACCCTCAGCCAAGTCTCCCCTCTGTTGATGGTTGATTCTGCTTCACTTGTTGCCAGGTCCTGGGATGCCGGGTCCTCCTGAGCTGCCCGGTTCTCCTCCTGGGACACATCCAGCTGCAAACAGAAAGGATACAAAGCTCATCGCCTGCCCTGGGGACACAACCTGCAGGAAGCAGCAAAGCTGGTGGACAAAAGCGCTGAAGAGCTGCCAGCTCTACCCCAGGGCCCCTGCATGTGCTGCTGCAAGCCCTGGTGACTGTCCTGGAGCAGAGGGGTGACACCAAAGGCATCCCTGTGTGCTCCAGCTCTCCAGCAGGGCGGTGACTGTGGAGCTGAGAGCACCCTCAGAGTCTGTCTGGTGCTAGGAGCACCCTCGTCTAATGGGAGGTGTCCCTGCCCATGGCACGTGTGAAAAATAAGGGTTTAAAATTGTAGGTTATTGTTTTGTTGAGTGTATCTTTCAGTTTGGTAGTGTTTGTTTGGTCAGTTTGTTGAGACAGTTTGTTGTATCCTGTTGTTTTGGGGTGTATTTGTAAGTGTATGTTTAAGGAACAAAAGCCAGACAAACAGGAGGAGTGGCCGACTGCAGGGGCCCGCGAAACGGACGTAACATGAAACCATTCCCCTCAGCAGCAGAGCGAAGCCCGCGAAATGTGAAACCGTTCCCATCGACAACAGAGAGAAGCCCGCGAAGCACGAACCAGTGCTGGGAGAGCCCGCGGTTTGGGAACCAATGATGAACTGATGGGAGACTGAGGGGAAGGGCTTTGTGAAAAGTATAAAGGGCCGGCTTCACCTTATTGAAGGTGCGAGCCGGTGGTGGGGCTGCGGCCCCCCCGGCTGCCCAGCGTGCTGCAGCACGCTGCTTTACTTACATCTCTCTCAATAAAAAGTTTTTGAATCATGTCAGCGTTTTTGACAAATTGGTGCCGTGACTCGGATCCTGAGACTCTGTGCTGCGGAGCTTTACTCCTGGGTGGGCGCCCCATTCGCATTTTTGCGAGTGGACCTGGGGTTCAGCTCAGTGCCACAGATCTCAGAGATCATACCGAGAATCGAGAGAGATGTAAGTAAAGAAATTTTGTAGGATCCTCCCGTAAATCATGTGCATGAAGACCCCGGGCAAAGACTCGCAGGAGACGAGTGAGTATTAAGGTGTTCTGTCCGGTTGGGGAGGGTTTCCCCCGGCTGGGGAGGATTATTTTCCTCCGGCCGGGGACGGTTTCCTCCGACCGGGGATGCCTCCGGCCGGTGCTCAGGCCGGGGACGGTTTCCTCCGGCCAGTGCTCGGCCGGGGATGGTTTCCTCCGGCCGGTGTCCGGCCGGGGATGCCTCCGGCCGGTGCTCGGCCGGGGATGGTTTCCTCCGGCCAGTGCTCGGCCGGGGATGCCTCCGGCTGGTGCTCAGGCCGGGGACGGTTTCCTCCGGCTGGTGTCCGGCCGGGGATGCCTCCGGCCGGTGCTCGGCCGGGGATGGTTTCCTCCGGCCAGTGCTCGGCCGGGGATGCCTCCGGCCGGTGGTTGGCCGGGGATGGTTTCCTCCGGCCGGTGGTCGGCCGGGGATGGTTTCCTCCGGCCGGTGCTCAGCCGGGGATGATTTCCTCCGGCCGGTGGTCGGCCGGGGATGGTCTCCTCCGGCCGGTGCTCGGCCGGGGACGGTTTCCTCCGGCCAGTGTTTGGCCGGGGATGGTTTCCTCCGGCTGGTGTCCGGCCAGGGATGGTTTTCCCTCGGTCTGGGGTTCCTCAGGCCGGGGACGGTTTCCTCCGGCCGGGGATGGTTTCTCTGGCTGGGGATGCCTCCGGCCGGTGCTCAGGCCGGGGATGGTTTCCTCCGGTCAGGGATGGTTTCTCTGGCCGGGGATGCCTCCGGCCGGTGCTCAGGCCGGAGACGGTTTCCTCCGGCCAGTGCTTGGCCGGGGATGGTTTCCTCCGGCAAGTGCTCGGCCGGGGATGGTTTCCTCCGGCCGGTGGTCGGCCGGGGATGGTTTCCTCCGGCCGGTGGTCGGCCAGGGATGGTTTCCTCCGGCCGGTGCTCAGCCGGGGATGGTTTCCTCCGGCCGGTGGTCGGCCGGGGATGGTCTCCTCCGGCCGGTGCTCGGCCGGGGACGGTTTCCTCCGGCCAGTGTTTGGCCGGGGATGGTTTCCTCCGGCTGGTGTCCGGCCGGGGATGGTTTTCCCTCGGTCTGGGGTTCCTCAGGCCGGGGACGGTTTCCTCCGGCCGGGGATGGTTTCTCTGGCTGGGGATGCCTCCGGCCGGTGCTCAGGCCGGAGACGGTTTCCTCCGGCCGGTGTTTGGCCGGGGATGGTTTCCTCCAGCCGGTGGTCGGCCGGGGATGGTTTCCTCCAGCCGGTGGTCGGCTGGGGATGGTTTCCTCCGGCCAGTGTCTGGCTGGGGATGCCTCCGGCCGGTGTCCAGCCGGGGATGGTTTTCCCTCGGTCTGGGGTTTCTCAGGCCAGGGACGGTTTCCTCCGACCGGGGATGGTTTCTCTGGCCGGGGATGCCTCCGGCCGGTGCTCGGCCGGGGACGGTTTCCTCCGGCCGGTGTCCGGCCGGGGATGGTTTTCCCTCGGTCTGGGGTTCCTCAGGCCGGGGTCGGTTTCCTCCGGCTGGTGTTCGGCCGGGGACGGTTTCCTCCGGCCAGTGTTCGGCCGGGGATGCCTCCGGCCGGTGCTCAGCCGGGGATGGTTTCCTCCGGCCAGTGTCTGGCTGGGGATGCCTCCGGCCGGTGTCCGGCCGGGGATGGTTTTCCCTCGGTCTGGGGTTCCTCAGGCTGGGGACGGTTTCCTCCGGCCGGTGTCCGGCTGGGGATGGTTTCTCTGGCCAGTGTCCGGCCGGGGACGGTATTTCCTCGGTCTGGGAGAAACATTTTCTTCCAGCCGGGGACGGATTCCTTCGGCTCTTCCAGCCGGGGACGGTATTCCCTCGGTCTGGGGCTCCTCAGGCCAGGGACGGATGCCTCCGGCTTCTCCGGCCGGGGACGGTATTCCCTTGGTCTGGGAGAAATATTTTCTTCCAGCCGGGGACGGTTTCCTCCGGCCAGTGCTCGGCCGGGGATGGTTTCCTCCGGCCTGTGCTCGGCCGGGGACGGTTTCCTCCGGCCAGTGTTCGGCCGGGGATGCCTCCAGCCGGTGCTCAGCCGGGGATGGTTTCCTCCGGCCAGTGTCTGGCTGGGGATGCCTCCGGCCGGTGTCCGGCCGGGGATGGTTTTCCCTCGGTCTGGGGTTCCTCAGGCTGGGGACGGTTTCCTCCGGCCGGTGTCCGGCTGGGGATGGTTTCTCTGGCCAGTGTCCGGCCGGGGACGGTACTTCCTCGGTCTGGGAGAAACATTTTCTTCCAGCCGGGGACGGATTCCTTCGGCTCTTCCAGCCGGGGACGGTATTCCCTCGGTCTGGGGCTCCTCAGGCCAGGGACGGATGCCTCCGGCTTCTCCGGCCGGGGACGGTATTCCCTTGGTCTGGGAGAAATATTTTCTTCCAGCCGGGGACGGTTTCCTCCGGCCAGTGCTCGGCCGGGGATGGTTTCCTCCGGCCGGTGCTCAGCCGGGGATGGTTTCCTCCGGCCTGTGCTCGGCCGGGGACGGTCCGGGGACGGTTTTCCCTCGGCTTGGGAGGTTTATTTTTCTCCAGCCGGGGAGGGTTTGGCTCCTCCAGTTGGGGGGGGACCGGTTCCCAAGGTGCGCCTGATTGAGATTTGAGTGAATGAGACGTCCTGAAGGGCGAAGCGAGTGCGGACCTCCTTGTAGTGCGGTTCTCAGAGCCCGCGAGGGACTGAGCCACGAACGGAGGGAAGCGTTTGAATTGTATGAAAGAAGGTACCTTGGAGGATAGGCCAAGAGGAGAGTGGGCCCATGTTTGGGATGTTTCCCCTGATGGCCCATTGGGGCTCGTGTTGGGGTGCTGGGGGATTTCCCCAGGAACAGAAGTTAGGCGGCAGCGGTGGCGGCTCGGCTGTCGCCGGGGTCGGCACACGGTTCCGTCGGAGTGGTCCTGGGGACTGCCCCGGGCCGGCGCCCCGCCTCGGCCGGTGCCTAAACGAGTGCTGCGGCAGCGGCGCGGCTGTTGCCGGGGTCGGCACGCGGTTCTGCCGAGGAGTGGCCCTGGGGATTGTTCAGGGCCTGCGCCCGGGCTCGGCCGGTGCCTAAACGAGTGCAGCAGCAGCGGTGGCGGCGCGCCCGTCGCTGGGGTTGGCACGCGGTTCCGCCGAGGAGTGGTCCTGGGGACTGCCCCGGGGCCGGCGTCCTGCCTCGGCCGGTGCCTAAACGAGGGCCAAAAGAAAAAAAAAAAAAAAACCCTGCCGAATGACTAGAAAGATTGCAGACACAGCTGTTGGTCGCGGCAGAGAAAAAACAAACAAAAAAAACAAACCGTAACTTTGAGGTTTTGTTATGCGCGTTCCTTGATTGTCGACTTAAAGGGCGAGTTAAACGGTGCCCCCTTTCTCGGGAAGGGAGGATTGGAGGCTGTTAATTCAAGAGTTGTTGGAGCCCTGTATATCTCCCCGGAACACAAGAAATCTGCCTTAATTTCTTAAGCCTTCCTAAAATTTTTGGTTGTAGATCTGTTAAGAGTTTGCTTTTTCTGTTTTTAAGAATTGCCTCCAATATTATGAGCAATCTGTTATAGAACTTTGTAAATCCCTTGGTTCTGATTGTGGATCTTTCTTTTGTGATTACTCTGTTAAATTGTTTTGTGGATTGCACCTAATCGTGTCCAGGATAAGACGCAAATTAAGCTCACCCCAGGAACCGGGAAAATTGACCTGTGTCCCTTGAAGAGTGCTGCTTGCTGCCGAGAAGATGGCATTCCCCGGCGTTCCTTGCCAAAGAACGGCCGGCGGAGAGGCAGAAGAGTACATGTGGTGGGGAATCACAGGATGGAGGTTGTAATAAAGGTAGAATCCTATTGGTGCCCTGTTGCGTATGCGGTAGGCCTTATTGCTACTATCCTGGACATTATTACTGTGCGTATTGGGGTTGTCCTGACATTCTTGCAACAAAACAATAAAAATTGAAAGGGGGGATTGTGAAAAATAAGGGTTTAAAATTGTAGGTTATTGTTTTGTTGAGTGTATCTTTCAGTTTGGTAGTGTTTGTTTGGTCAGTTTGTTGAGACAGTTTGTTGTATCCTGTTGTTTTGGGGTGTATTTGTAAGTGTATGTTTAAGGAACAAAAGCCAGACAAACAGGAGGAGTGGCCGACTGCAGGGGCCCGCGAAACGGACGTAACATGAAACCATTCCCCTCAGCAGCAGAGCGAAGCCCGCGAAATGTGAAACCGTTCCCATCGACAACAGAGAGAAGCCCGCGAAGCACGAACCAGTGCTGGGAGAGCCCGCGGTTTGGGAACCAATGATGAACTGATGGGAGACTGAGGGGAAGGGCTTTGTGAAAAGTATAAAGGGCCGGCTTCACCTTATTGAAGGTGCGAGCCGGTGGTGGGGCTGCGGCCCCCCCGGCTGCCCAGCGTGCTGCAGCACGCTGCTTTACTTACATCTCTCTCAATAAAAAGTTTTTGAATCATGTCAGCGTTTTTGACAGCACGGCAGGAGCTTGGGACTGGGTGAGCTTTAAGATCCTTCTGAAGCCAAACCATTTCATGCTTGTATAATTCTATGACTCTATGACTGACCTCCCCAACACGGGCGGGTGGAATTGGGAAGGCAGGAAAGCATTTCCAGGCATCTCAGCAAGCACAGCACGAGGGTGGGTGTACAGCAGGTCAGAACCAGCACCTTGTGCCCTGCCGGGGTTCCCATCCAGCAGATCCTCTCTGCCAGCGTCCACGTGTCCCTCAGCAGCTGCCCAGGCACCACCTCCAGGGTCTCGTCTGCCCTCGGCTCCTCCCTCTGCCCCTCAGGTGATGGTCAGGGGGGCCAGCGCTGTGTTTCCCTTCCTGGCAGGGGGAGTTACCGGGCCCTGCGCCCGGCACGGTTCTGGGACCGCTGCCGGGATTGGCTCCTCGCAGCACGCTGTGCTCCAGAAGAACTGCGGGCTCCACGCTGGCGTCGCTCTCTTCTCCTGGAGGAGGCCAGGATGTTATCTTCAGGGCTCGGAGCTCGGTCCTCACTCCTCCGCCCGCTCCTCCGCTGATCCCGCTGTGCCGGCTGCCTTCTGGGGCTGCGGGACCTGCCCCGGGACTGGCCCCTTCTCCCCTGCTGTTGCCTTGAGGGATTCCTCCGTGCTCGCCGGTGCCGCTCGCTCCTCCCCGAGGAGACCGGCCTGTCGCGGTCAGGCCTGGCAGATCTTCCCTGGAGGGGAGCAGCACCCCGAGCCCTGCTCTGCTGCTGCTCCCGGCTTCCTGGGGAGTGCTGAGCCTGTCTGCGGCCACGGAGATCCCTCCTCTGGAACCTTTGTGGGACGCTTTCTTGGGCTGCGGCATGGCCATCGAGCTGCCTCAAGGGGGACCTGCTCCGGACCCTCTCTTGGGCCCTGATGTGGCCATTGAGGAACTGAGAAGGAGGACTGCTCCTGACCGCCTCTTGGGTCCCGATGTGGCCATCCAGCTGCCTCGAGGGGTACCTGCTCCAGACCCTCTCTTGCGCCCTAGCCTGGCCATGGAGCTGCCCCAGTGGGGACCTACTCTGGACTCTCTCGATGGTCCCGATGTGGCCACTGAATTGCCACCATGTGGGAGTGCCTTGGACCCCGTCTTGGGCCCCAGCATGTCTGACGAGCTGCTGCAAAAGCGATCTGCCCTCGACCCTCTCTTGGGCATCAGCGTTGCTGTCAATATTCCACCTATGGTATGTGTGTGAGTGGCTCTCCCGGGACCCGGTCAGGCCACCACGTTGGTCCCAGTTGTCAGGTCCTTGGGGCAGGTGTCCTATGGGGTGCTGCTGCCTCCTTTCTAGAGCATTACGTTGACCTTGCTCTCGTCTGAAAGCCTCAACATCGTGCATCTCATATTGCTGGGGTCCCAGCTGACGGAAGATGCAATGAAAATGTACATGGCAGACGGGACAGGTGGAATTTGTTTGGATCCACTCCCAAATGCACGGAAAGCAGAAACAATGCCAGCACCTGCTCGCACAGGCTAGGTTGCTGATGGTGTCCCTGCAGATTGGGCAGGTGTTGTCAGAGATATCCAGCAGCGAGGGCGTGGGCATCTGGCTGGTGCTGGCAGCAGGGGAAGAGGAGTCCTGGGTGGGCAGGCTCTGCCTGCGGCCATTGAGATCCCAACTCTGGGACCTTCTTTGAATCAACTCTTGGGCTCCAGGATGGCCATTAACGTCCTGACTCTGAAATAGGCTCTGGACTGACTCCAGGGCCCTGACCTGGCCACCACCTTGTTCCGAGCTGGCAGGACTGTGGGGCTGGTGGCGTGAGGGATCCCACTGCCTCCTTTCTGCAGCAATACGTTGAGCTCGCTCTTGGCTGTAGAGCTCAACATTGTATAGCACATATCTGTAGAGTCCCAGCTCTCGGAAGATAGAGTCAAAAGGCATCTGGCAGAGGGGGCAGGTGGAACGTCTGAAGGCCCACTCCATAATGCACTCAAAACAGAAAGAGTGGAAGCACCTATTCGTGCAAGATTGGTTTCCAATGGTTTCCCGGCATATAGAGCAGATGTCCTCTGAGACATATGATGGCATGGCCTGGGGCAGCTCACTGGAGCTAAAAGCAAAAGAAGAGCTGTCCTGGGCTGCCAGCTCCTCCACGAGGTTGCCCTGGTTTGCTTGGCCGTGGGGTGCGCGATCCTGGCCTGCAAGACGTTCCTGGTCTGTCAGAACCTCCCGGGCTGATGGGTTCTGATGGACCAACCCTGCCATGTCCTGGACTGCCGGGACCTCATTCTGTGCCACCTCCTGCTGCAAACAGAAAGGATACAAAGATCATCACCTTCCCTGGGGACACAACCTGCAGGAAGCAGCAAAGCTGATGGGCAGAAGCACTGAAGGGGTGCCAGCTCTGCACCCTGGTCTAAGGGGAAGTGTCCCTGCCCATGGCATGGCAGGAGTTTGGGACTGGGTAAGCTTTAGGATCCCTCCCAACCCAAGCCCTTCCATGCTTCTCTAGTTCTCTGACTCTAGGACTCACCTCTCCGATCGGCGGATGCAGGAACTGGAAGTGCCGGAAAACGTTGCCCATCTACCCAAGAAGAACAACACACAGATGGGGGTGCAGCAGGTAGGGACCTGTGCCCTGGGCCCTGCCGGTGTCCCCGTCTAGCAGATCCTCTCTGCGCTCTCCTCAATCAGATTGCGGGATGGGGGTCCTTCGTCTCCCCTCCTGCAGACCACTGTCCTCCAGGCGTGAGGACAACCCTGTGACTGGTCAGGGCTGCAGCCGGCCTTAAATAGCCTGTTGGAGTCATTGTGACTCTCTGGTGACAACACAATGTTGCTGGTGGCCACACCCAGGAGACGTGAGCCCCAGCCTTGGGGCTGGGGAGTGAAAGCCCCGATTGACAAGCGTACGGTGTCCGGTGCGGAGATGCCCAGGACAGGAAGGAGATGAGCATAATGGAAAGAGTCCAGGACAGGGGCATCTCTGTGCTGAAAAAAGCCGAGAGTGCTTGTGGTAAGGGGAGCCGATGTACCTTGAGCACACACAGGCCCCAGCCAACCTCCAGTTAGTTCTCCTGAAGTCTCTTAATCACCAGGAAGAAAAGGAGAGAGGAGAAAGAGAAGGTGGATGAAATGCAGGAGGAGGAGGAGGAGGGAGAGGAGTGTTTTGGAATGGTTAAAGTTTATGTAGGAAGTGCCCAACCCCCTGCTAGGATCATGTAAACTGACAGGAGTCTAGAGCTATACAGCATACACTGGAGCTAGTGCAGGGTTACCTTTATGATGCTGGAAATGAATAGCTACTTCTCAAGCACAATTCTGCTTCAAAGGTACATTCCTAAGGCAGTGACATGAATCACCCTTAGAAGGTGCCTGTTTCCAGTGCTCTTTCAGGTGAACCAGCAACCATTTCCATACTTACACTTTCAAAAGTGTACATAAATACCGTCATTTTTATTGATGAAGAAAGAATTCTTTATATGATCTTGATTATTACGATCTTGATAATTCTAAGGGTACATTTTCAGAATGAAGCATAGTGGAAGATTTTTTTAGCAGCTGAATGTGGGGCCATCTGACCACTGCTCTACATAGCCCAGCGTAACGTAGAAAGTTCCCTGTTTGGTTGAAGCATGCACAGATACAATAGAACAAGGTTTACACCACATCATGAGAATTCATTTTTCCTGTGTATTTTGCAGCTTTTGAAATTGTCATTACTGATGTCCTGAGCAAATATATTGCTGGCCGCACCAGCTACCAAAAAGGAAACTCGGTCGTTTTAGGAACTGCTGGTTCTTCCCTTCATCATGCTAATGATGCTACATGGAGTAAATGGATTGCCTTACTCTCACAGCGAGCTAGAAAGATTCAATCATCCAGAAACTGTAGAAGTGATAACTGATTGGCCAAATGGCACACACTTTGGAATGCCACCAGAAAAAGTGGTAAGAGAGGCTAAGGAAGCACCACCATAGGACCAGCTACCAGAGAATGAGGAACAAGATGCTCTTTTCACTGATGGATCCTGTTGTCCGGTAGGAAGCCATCAAAAGTGGGAAGCTGCTGTATGGAGCCCTACACGGCTAGTTGCAAAAACAGATGAAGGAGATGGTGAATCAAGTCGATTTGCAAAGATGAAAGCCATCCAGTTGGCTTTGGCCATTGCTGAACAAGGAAAGTGGTCGAGACTTTATCTCTATACTGACTCATGGATGTTAGCAAATGCTTTATGAGGCTGGTAAAAGCAGTGGGAGCAAAACAACTGGCAACACAGAGGTAAAGCTATCTGGGCTGCTGAACTGTGGAAAGACATTGCTGCTTGATTAGAGAAACTTGATGTAAAAGTGCATCGTGTAGATGCCCACGTACCTTCATATCGAGCTACCGAGGAACATCAAAACAACCAACAAGCAGATGAGGCCGCTCGAGTGTTCCAAATAGATCTGGACTGGGACCATAAAGGTGACCTACTTCTAGCTAGATGGACCCATGACACTTCAGGTCATCAAGGCAGGGACGGAACATACCCATGGGCTTGTGACCGAGGGGTGAATTTAACTTTGGACGCTATTGCACAGATTATTGTGACATATGCACCACAATGAAGCAAGATAAAAGGTTGAAACCTCTGTGGTATGAAGGGAGATGGTCAAAATATAGGTATGGGGAGGCCTGGCAAATCGACTGTATCACACTGCCTCAAACGCGACAGGGTTTCAATTGTCCTCTATATTTGTATATATGTTTGTTTAGTTTCCAACCCATAAGCCTCTCCCCCCTTATTCTCTCTCCTTTCTTTTTCAGGGAGGGGAGAGGGGGCTAATAGGGAGCATCTGTCATTTGGTTTAATTGCCAGGCCAGTGTTAAACCGTGACAATTGCATACTTTGCTAACAAAATTTATGGATTGGCTTTTGGAAGTCAGTGTGGAAAAGAGTCAAGGTCAGAACTATGTTAGAGTTATGCATGGGTTTCTCTGGACTTCCTCACCTAGCCTCTGCTCTGCAGCATCTTTTTAGAGGTGTTTAGTTTTAATTCTTTCAAACAAGCCGCTTGTGATTCTGCATATGAAGTGTATGAAGTATGAAGGCCAAGTGCCTGAGATTTCCTAGACATTGTTCTGTTTCTAATCTTAAATGAACTATGATGAAATTACGGACAATTTGGAAAATCACACCCTATATTGAAATGAGCAGACTTAAACACAGGAAAGGCATGAAGAGGTAATCAAAAAGCAGAACTTACAATTTGAAAGCTGTGCTCATTTTTAAAAATACCTTTGCAGTTAAAACTTAATTGTCTGGTTTTTCTCATTATGCCAGTGTATACTAAAGAAGCTGATGGGGACAAAGGCAAGAGCAGCACAGTAACTGCCCTTTTCTTTCCTGTAACCCACACTTTGGATCATCTGGTTGCTCTGTTTTTGTCTTTTAACTGAGCAGGAAGCTGAGGGTAAGAGAGACGATGTCTTGTTTGCAGGATGAAGGGCAGCTTGAAAATAAGCATCATCTTTTTCAACGTTGTGAAGAGAGAAAGAGCTTACTTGGGGTGTAGCAAAAAAAAAAAAAAAAAAAAAAAAAAAATCTTACCGATTCTTTGGCATCTCTGTGCTCTACTCCTTGCAAGTCCGTTAGTCCAATGTATTTTTGAAGGCATGTAATGTATTGTATTTTTCTGGCTTGTATTTTTTGGGGAAAACTTCCCAAATGTATCTCAATTCAAGACTATCTGGGTTAACTTCCCTCCATTTAAACAATACTTTTGGCATTGAATTTTGTAGAGAATATAACAGTAGAGACACTGTACTTTGCCCTACTACAGTTTTTGGGAGAGACGGCCGGATGGTATCAACTCCCACTTGGTCCATACTACTATAGGCACCGTGTGGTTAAAAATGTGGACACCGCTGCACAGGGAAGTCACAGTATCTCTTGTAGGGAATCTGTATAAGTGAACATACCATCTTTGTGTCTTTGGGTTGGAATGTGATTCTTCAGTCTAGCTGTGTCCATTGGAAAATTATGCTGGACCTTGGCTCAGTCTCAAGAGAGGAAGCTCAAAGGATTTGTACAGTATTAACTCCAGCAAAACAAAGTGCAAAAACAGCAGCAGTTGTTTTTTTTTCCCAGTAGCTCCTTCTGTAGCATTTCATGAACTCCAGGTATTTTTGCTTTACTGTGTAGTGGGTCATTTTCTGCTCTACAGGTCTAAGCACTACACCACTGAAAGCAAACAAACAGTTTTGGCCTGGAGAAAGACTTGTGCTCCTTTTACTTCCCCAGCCCAAGTCTATGAATAGGGACATGACAAGAAGCCTTGAAAGGGAAGCTTCAAGAATGCTGCACTGCTGAAGGAAAGGAGAGATAGCAGTCAGACAGCTTGCTTTTGGGGTTTGTGGACCTTGTCTGCTGTCCCACTTAAAGTTTCCATCTCCTTTCTCATCCCATTCAAGAACAGCTGTACTGTACTGGACCAAAGTCTCCTGGTCTCCACAGGTGGGAAGTCCTTAGAAAGCATAAGAAGACTGCAGAAATAGGCTGCACAAATTTTTTCAAGACTTGTTGATGGCTGCTGTTTAGGGACATCTCCTCTCACTCAATCCGTTTCTTACCTTTGAGGACAACACCTCCAACCCTCCTTCCCTTCCTGTCCCTTCTGAACGGTTTATATCCATCAACAGCCACACTCCAGATGTAGGATTCGTCCCAGCAGGTTTCAGTAATGGCCACTATGTCGTAGCCTTCCAGCAGCACGGTGCCTTCCACCTCTTCCGCTTTGTTGCCCATACCGTGGCCCATACCCGTCTTCTCCAGGACAGTCCCCAGCATTTCGGCAGCACAGGCAGAAGGGAGTGGAGTGCAGCTGGAAGGAACCTGCAACAGACATCTCATCCAGCTGCCCAAACGCTTCCGAGCTGACCAAGCATCACATTACATTGCACTGAAGGCTCCTCAGCTTATTGAGTCTCAGTGTTGTGGGGAAACCTCAGGGCAGGACAGTGACTGGCCTCTCCAACACGTGCAGTGTGAGCAGGGGCTCCCTGAGGCGTGGGAGGGGCACCTCCAGGTCACCCAGCTGCTTGACAGTGATTGTATGTAATTTAAATTCAAGAATATCTAACTACACAACTTTAATATCTAATGCTGGTTTTGAGAATTATAGAGTTATAGGATGGTTTGTGTTACTGCACTTATTACGAAAGGAAGGCAAAAGAGAATTACTTCAGATGTACTGAAAATTAGCAGCCATGACTTTACTTTTAGAGAGAGAGAAAATTCAGTACATTGAAAAATTTATTATCTAATCGCATTAGATTAACTAAAGTTATGCAATTTCCCCCAAGATAATAAAGCAAAGATATTGATAGGAGTTCATGTTGAAGGCTGAAAGAGGTCCACGACACATTTTACCTAACAAACCCAAGTGAAAAAAAATTCAGAAGACTTATGAAGCTCACTGTCGCAGTGCGAGACGGGGACCCAGTTTGATGCAAACAAATTGTCCAACTTTATTGAATCAAAAGGCAATATTTATACACTAATCTAAGAGCTAATGCCACGTATACATATTGCTGATTGGTGATTTCTACATCTCGTTACACACGTTTTAACTTGATTGGTTACAAAGCATTTAGCAACAATTAACTAACAAAGCTTGTCTTTCACACATTTGAGCTTCTTTGTAGACATTACAATCGTGCCGAGTCCCTTAATCTAATCGTCTTGCTTACTCCTGAACCTTCGAGTGTTCTAACGTACTGTTCCTTGCGGTTACAAAAGTTGCTTCAAGCAGCACTGTCCTTGCACGTAGCCCAAGGCTTATGTTGAAATTATCAGCAATTGTTCAGTGCTGACAGTCTGAGGCTGTACTGCCTCAATTCCTCCTTCCGATTGGACAAGATAAACTCGTTTCATGGCACGTTCGAGCATCCGTTGAAAGCATTGAAAAATACAGGGTAGCAAGGTTGGAGAAAGTAAAAAAGCAAGTAAGGCATAACAAACAGTCTTAACCAAAATCTTCACAAACATGACCTAAAAGCTAACAATAAAAGAGCAGTACAAGAGAATAGTACAATCAACAATCAACATATAGACGAGGGATCCCTTAGTCAACATATAAACGATCACATGAATGACAACATTAACAAAAGCCTGTTATCAATACAATACGAAAAGCACATTTCACACTGCAGTGGAAGGACTTAAATAACTTTTTAGTATGAGGAAGTTCAGATGTGCACTGGCGCATAGAACCAAGGGGGTAGAGGAGGCTTATCCGACAAAAATTGGTCGGGGGGCCCCAAAAGCATCCCCAGATCCCTCCCGGATCACAGCACGGTGGAGTCCTAGTTTCCTCCATGGCTGCCAAATTAAAGCCTAAAAAGCCTAATAAAATTATTTACAGACAAAATTCCAAGCCTATAAATAACAAAGGCACACACACTTTTTTTTTTTTTCTTTTTTTCTTTTTTTTTTTTTTTTTTTTTTTTTTTTTTTTTTTTGACTCTGTGTTCTCTGTATGAGGAGCAGTTCTCACTCTCCTCAGCAGCTTTCAGGCCATGGTCTATAAAAAAAAAACAAGCCCGGGGAAGCAATAAAAGTTTGTTAGTGGATTTAGATACATTTTTAGAGGTATAATTATAATAAAGTGAGCCACATATTTTCTTTAGGTAGCGTAAAAGTTACTACAGGTGAAACAGTAATAACAGGAATTATTAGTCCTGCGCGGCTCGTAGCCTGCAGGGTCGAACATTTTTCGCTGGAATCCATCTAGGTCCTTGATCTGTGGAAACACAAGCATAACCCCTCCCCCATGTTATGAGTGAATATGGGCCTTTAATTTGTCCCGTTTCCATATCTTTAATAAGGACTGGAGGTCTTTCCTGGAATTGGAAAAGATTATTACTCGCAAAGTGTTTAGCAATGGGAGGCACATCTGAAGTATAACAATTTAAAAAATTAAAAGTATATATAGCCTTGAGCAGTCTCTCTTCAGGTGTTGATAATGCTCCAACTCCTCCTTTTTGTTTCTGTAATATAGTTTTTAAGGTCTGGTGGGCTCGTTCCACAATTGCTTGACCAGTAGGAGAGTAAGGGATACCAGTAATATGTGTAATTCCCCAGTCAGTAAAAAAGGATTGTAGAAAACGTGAAGTATATACAGGGCCATTATCTGTTTTTATCTGCTTAGGAATTCCCAACGAGGCAAATGCCTTTAAAAGGTGACGTTTAACGTCTTTTGCTGTCTCTCCCGTATGACAGGATGCATAAATAGCACCTGAAAAGGTATCAATGGAAACATGGATAAATCTTTGTCGACCAAATTCAGAAAAATGTGTGACATCCGTCTGCCAAATTTCTAAACTTTGTAGTCCCCTAGGAAGAATGCCCAGCGAATTAGAAATTAATGAGGATTGTTGACAATCAGGACAGGCAGAAATTATATCAGCCGCCTGCTGGGTAGTGAGATTAAATTGTCTCTTAAGACCACGCAGATTCGTATGGAAAAAGGAATGGTGTATACGAGCTTGTTCAAAAATGTTTGGAAGAACATTAACAGTAAGTGTGAGGAGATCCGCTTGATGATTACCTTGTGTAAGAAAACCTGGTAAAGAGGTATGAGAGCGTATATGTAAAACAAAATATGGATATTTTCTAGCATCAAGTAGCGAAATTAGTTGTAATAACAAAGGGTATAGAAGGGGATGTGTTAAAGTTTTCAGCGCAGAATGTTCAGCCCTTTGTACAATTCCTGCAACATAAGCAGAATCAGTAACTAAATTAATTGCTTGTTCTGAAAATAATTGGAATGCTCTAATGACCGCAGCAAGTTCGACAATTTGCGAAGATCCTGGGTGGAAAGTGACGTCGGAAACCCATTCCTGTGAATGATTAAGCCAAGTTACTACGGCTTTGTGGGTAGCCGCTGAACCATCAGTAAAAACCGTTAAAGCGGAAAGGGGGGTGAAAGATATCTTTGGGCATTCAACAAGTGGCAGAGAAGCATGCAACAGTTTGGAAGGAGGAAAATGGTTTGAAATTTGTCCCGGAAAATCAAGAATTGCAATTTGAAACAATACTTCATGTTGAATGATAAAGTCAAGGTAAAATTCAGTAAAGGGGACATAAACATGAGTAAGATCTCTGCCTGTTAATGTAATTCCTCTATTTCTAGCCTTAATAATAATTTCAGAGATCATTTCTACTTGGCGAAGGATTGTCTTTGCAGATTGGTAAGGAAGAAAAATCCATTCTAATATAAGAAGTGGATCAGAAAGTGATTCATCCCATTGGAAAAGTAGTCCCATAAATTTTTTTTCATCTGGGATTATGGCTAATGCAAGAGGGAGTTGTGGGTCCCATCTTGCTGCTTGTTTAGTCATTAAAATTTGACTGACTTTTTCTAGGGCTTCCACTGCCTCAGTGGTCAAGGCTCGCGGGGCATTGAGATCAGTATCACCTTTTAGCAAGTCAAACAAAGGAGCTAAATCTGAATTCGATATTCCTAACAAGGGGCGCAGCCAATTTATGGTGCCCAGCAGTTTTTGAAGATCATGAAGAGTAGTTACTTTAGCAGCGATAGTAATCTGCTGAGGCGAGATTTTCTGCCTGGAAATTCGCCAACCTAGATATTTCCATGGTTCCTGTCTTTGAACTTTTTCTGGGGATATTTTTAAGCCTGCTTGATTTAAAGTAGTTGTCATTTTTTCGAATAACAATGACAATTCTACTTCTTTTTCAGCAGCGATCAAAATATCATCCATATAGTGATAAATCAAGGCTCGGGGAAATTGTTCCCGTAATGGAGCTAATACTTGGGCAACATACCATTGACATATAGTCGGGCTATTTTTCATTCCTTGTGGAAGAACCGTCCAATGATATCTAGAGAGAGGTTCTGTCATATTAGCAGCAGGTACTGAAAAAGCAAATTTAGGAGCATCTGACGGATGCAATGGGATATTAAAAAAGCAATCCTTAAGATCAATAACAATCATTGACCACTCCCGAGGTATCACTGTTGGTGAAGGTAAACCTGGTTGTAATGCACCCATTGGTTCCATGACAGCATTAACTCGTCTAAGATCATGTAACAGACGCCAAGTGCCATTCTTTTTCTGTATAACAAAAATAGGGGTATTCCAGGGGCTAAAAGTAGGTACTATATGCCCTTTTTGGAGCTGTTCTTGAACTAAGGTTTTCAAAGCACAGAGTTTCTCCTCCGGTAATGGCCACTGATTGACCCGTACAGGGTCTTCTGTTTTCCATGTAATCTTGGGTACTCTGTGCCTTACATCAGTGGCCATTACTAGAAAGGAGTTTCTAGTCACATTCCCCATTGTGATAGAGCATCTCTACCCCAAAGGTTAATTGGGACCGGACAGATAAATGGCTTAACTGTTGCTGTTTGCCCTTGGGGGCTTTTGATCTGCACATGAAATTGACTTCGAAAACTAGTGCCCGTGCCGCCTATTCCCGCCAGTGTTGACGGGGTAGGCACCAAGGGCCAGTTTGGTGGCCATTTAGATTTGGAAAGAACTGTAACATCTGCTCCCGTGTCGATTAAGCCTGTGATAGTAATTTGTTGAGAATTATAAGAAACATGACACGTAATAAGTGGTCTATCTTTGCCAATAAGATGAGACCAAAAAATTTGTGGAGCTCCCGTTGAGCCAAAGGCTCCTGTTCTTTGAGTGGAGGAATGAGTAACTAAATCAGCTGCACCGTATATTAACACTATCTGGGCGATGCGGCTATGTTTTGGAATATTACAAGGTGGTGATGGGGTCCAAGCCATGATGGAAATGTCGATGGCATCCTCATCAATGACCCCTGGCAGAACAAAAAGACCAGAGAGTGTAGTAGAGGATCTTCCGATAATAAGTCCTACAGTCTTTGATGGCAATGGTCCTTTCATTGTTGTCGATATGAGGTGAACAGTGGTATCAGTTAATGTAACGGCATATTCTGTGAAGAGGTCCAAGCCTGCGCTGCCACTGGTGGCCCGAATGGTGTTTGGGTCGGCATTAACGCTGGCGCTTGTGGTTGCGGAAGATTGTGCATCTGCTGATTCGGCATGCAATTTGGTGTCGGAGCGCGGCGCCGACCCGCGCTCTGCCTCCCGTTTCCCTGGAAGGCATTCTGACGTTGAAGTATCACATTCCCATCTATATCAAACTTAGAACGGCAGTGGCTATTATAGTGCCGACCTTTTCGACACCGGCTACAAATAGGAATGAGTGTTCTAGCTCGACATTGCTTTTGCGAATGTCCCATTTTCCCGCAACCGTAACAAATAGGGGCGGACCCAGAGAATCTAGGCTGTGCTGGAGTGAGCTGGATATTTTTGAATGCCGCTGCCATAACTTCGTATTTGTGTTCGGAAGACCCAAACCTATTACAGGCTTCCATCATTTCAACTAAAGTTGGGTTAGGATTAGGTAAAGTTTTCAAAAGCTTTTTGCAATCAGGATTAGCATTTTCAACGGCTAATTTAAGAAGGAGAATGTTTCGGGCTTCGGCATTATCAACTTGTTTTTCTAGGGCATCCTGCAATTTTGAAATAAAATCCATATAAGATTCCTTTGGCCCCTGAGAAATTGTTGTAAAGGCTTTTTCAGGCTTATCTGCATCAGGGATTTGCAACAAGGCTCTTTTTGCTATATGCATATTATCTATCAGTGCCCTTCTCGGAACATCTCGAGCCCGTCTTGCGGGGTCGCCAAACTCACCCGTACCCATGAGATGGTTAATTGTAAGGGCTTGCAGCTGCTGGTTATCTCCGGCTGCATACTCCTGTAGCAGTTTTTCTGCCGCCGTTCTCCAACGCGATTCCCATAATGATTGTTGCGCGGGATTGAGAAGAAGAGCAGCAATAGATTTTAAATCATAAGGAGTAAGCACATGCCCCTCACAAATGTTTGCAAACAAGCCTTGAAAATAATGAGAGCTTAGGCCGTTATCTGCTGCAGTGCGGCGAAGTTCTTTTACAATAGAGAAATTCAGCGCGGTCCATTGAGGTCGCCCCTTCCCACCATATATTACAGGCGCAACTATCACGGATCCTCTGTCTTCCTTACGGGGCTTTGGTTTTGGAGGGATTTCAATTAAACAGGCAATGTCCATATTCCCTGCTTTCTGTGCTTCGACCTTAATCGTCGCCCATACATTTCGTGGGTCATCATAATCATCAGGATATAAATCAGGTTCCGAATCAGAATCGACAGGACCTGGGTCAAAGGGGTCTGGCTCCGAATCCGCATTCACCATAGCGGCAGTGGTTAGCAGCGGGCGGGCAGAAAGGGGGTTAGATGAAGTAGTAGAGTCTTTCCCTTTTAAAGTTTCAAAAAGTGTTCGCCAAGGTGCTAAGAGTTTGGCGGTTTCATTATCGCCCCGTGTAGTGGCATCCCGTAATTTAACTCCGACCTCGTCCCAAAATGTAGGCTCATAAAGAGAGACCGAATTGATGTCAGAAAAATGCTCACGAGTCCATTTTAAAACCAGTTTTAGATCATGGCCCGATATAACTTTTTTATCCTTATTAAGTAAAGTCTTTAAAGTCTCATAAACGTCTCGTTCTTCTTTTGAAATATTTGAACCCATAATAAAAAGAAGTAAGTTTCTCCAAGCTTCACCTACCAATCGCGAGGAGGTGATGAGGTGCGCACCAAATAACCAGCTTCTTCACAGCCTTTCTTCTTCAAAACCAAAGTTCTTGGAGACCTGCAACCGGAAAATCTTCAACCCGAATCACGTCGGGATCACCATTTGTCGCAGTGCGAGACGGGGACCCAGTTTGATGCAAACAAATTGTCCAACTTTATTGAATCAAAAGGCAATATTTATACACTAATCTAAGAGCTAATGCCACGTATACATATTGCTGATTGGTGATTTCTACATCTCGTTACACACGTTTTAACTTGATTGGTTACAAAGCATTTAGCAACAATTAACTAACAAAGCTTGTCTTTCACACATTTGAGCTTCTTTGTAGACATTACAATCCTGCCGAGTCCCTTAATCTAATCGTCTTGCTTACTCCTGAACCTTCGAGTGTTCTAACGTACTGTTCCTTGCGGTTACAAAAGTTGCTTCAAGCAGCACTGTCCTTGCACGTAGCCCAAGGCTTATGTTGAAATTATCAGCAATTGTTCGGTGCTGACAGTCTGAGGCTGTACTGCCTCAGCTCACTAGTAATATTTCACAAGAATAGGACTTGTCAAACTCCATTTTTTCAAAGTAACACGCATAAATTTAAGTGCTGCAAGTTAGTTAGTTTTTACTAGTCTGCATTTTGTAACAGTAAGATAAATATCATGGAGCTCTATGTGATTCTTCTCAAACAGCATAGAATCTGCTACGAATAAGTCCAGTGAAAGAAATGGTTAGTACATACTGTTGCAACTCTCTAAGCAAAATCCTTGGGGAATTATTGAAGGTTCAGCTACAAGATGGCCTCCCTGCCATGGGCAGGGACACCCCTCAGCTAGGCCAGGTTTCTCAAAGTCCCATCCAAGCTGATCTTGAACACTTCCAGGGAGGGGGCATCCACAACTTGCTTGGGCAATCTGATCCAGAGTCTCACCACCCTTGTACTGAAGAACTTCTTCCGAAGTTCTAGTCAAAACCTGTTCTCCTTTGCTTTAAAACCATTTCCCCTTTTCCTGTCACGGGACAGGCTCAATAAAATTCACCCTCCAGCCTGCCCATAGGTTCCCTTCAGGTATTGGAAGGCAGCTAGAGGGTCCCCTCCAGAGTCTTATCTTCTTCAGGCTGAACAGTCCCACCACCCTCAGCCTCTCCTCATAGCAGAGATGCTCCAGCCCCCGTATCATGTTTTTGGCCCTTCTCTGGAGTCATTCTAAAAGATCTACGTCTGTCTTATGGTGGGGGTGAAGCACAGCTATCTACTCTCAACTTACTTGTTTTCATAAAAGCATTCTACCCATCTAAATGAAACTATCACTCCCTTCTGGCATTATTTAAGGAAGAGAAATAGGCTGCAGACTCTAGTATGACGTGATGTTACTAGTGAGCTGTGCGTCTCTTCACAGTACTTGCTGTTATACATCTCTACAAAATGAAATTCTTCAGAATAGTTTAACTGCAACATATTGAATGGGCTAATTCCTACTAAAGCTGAAGCATTTCTAGATTCTAGCAACCGAGACGTTACTCCCACTGCAGACTTAGTTGGCCAAAATGACAACTTATTCTGAGATTAAAAGACATTTGCCTGCCCTAACACTTGCACACTTGTAGAACTACCTCCTCACTCATCTGTCTTGAGGGACTGCCCCATTAGTTATTCTGCAGGTTCCCTCCTGCTGACACAGCTGTGAAAGGACCAGGCTTTCAGACTCCAGAGAATAGTTTCAGAGACTTGTTTCCATTGAGAACAGTTAATGTGTTTCCAAGAGCAAAGCTTTGCTTTTGATGCAACTAATCAGAAATGGGAAGTTTAAAGGTAGCTCACTTCTCATACCTGATCCCTTGAGAGCAAATGCAGTGGGCTGCTGCCAATTTTAACGAATTTAGTGAAGAGCAGAAAACAGCACCAGTAAGCTGGTGGGAAATGAGTTGCAAAAAATGGCTTAAAACTAAGCTGTAGTCTTTCCTGTAAGATCCATCACTCTAAGCAAAGCCTCAGTGCCAATGAAGTGGCAGAAGCTCGTATAATATCTTTCACCTCCGAGGCCCTGGTAAGGGGTAAATAAATATCATGATCTGGGTAGTTTTTTGTTCCCACAGATTTTCTGTTCTCCTGTGAAGAAACTCTACCTTCGTTACATAACAGCAAAACTCCTATTGGCAGCCCAGTCATAAGTAACTTTTAGATTATTTTAAGGCTCAATTTTAAAAGCAAGAAATGATGCTACTCAATCTGGGAAAGAAGGAAAACAGCAACATCAAGGCTTAGTGACTTGTCTGACAATTTTGCAGTCATTCAGTGGCATAACAATGGTTAAGATGTTTTAGTTCCCTTTCTAGACCCATTTGAACATGCTGTTTCTGTGTCATGTGAGCAAGTGGCAGCTGAAGAATCTCGTTTTCTCCTGCAGCTTTAAGAAAGTTATTTCCTTTGGTTGCTTGGTTTCCAGCATGGCCACAAATGTCCCAAAGGAGAAAATACTTCCAGTATCACTTAGTTATTACTGCAGTCTAAGAAAAGGTCCTGCATCTAGGTCAGAACAATCTTCAGTATCACTACCAGCTGAAGGATGAGGTTTCAGAAAGCAGCCCTGCAGAAAAAGACTCAGGGGTGCTGGTGGATAAAAAGCTGGACATGAGCCAACAGTGCATGCCTGCAGGCCAATGGCATTCTGGGCTGGATCAAACGAAGAGAGGCAGCAGATGGAGAGAGGTGATTCTGCCTACTTTGCTCTGCTGTGGCAAGACTTCACCTGGAGTCCTCCATCCAGCTCTGGAGCCCTCAGCACAGGAAGGACATGGACCTGATGGAGCGGGTCCAGAGGAGGGCTTCAGAAATGATCAGGGGGCTGGAACACCTCTGCTATGAAGACAGGCTGAGGGAGCTGGGGTTGTTCATCCTGCAGAAGAAAAGGCTCTGAGGAGAACTAACAGCAACCCTCCAGTATCTGAAGGGGCCTACAGGGAGTCTGGAGATGGACGGTCTGCAAGGGCCTGTAGTGATGGGAGAAGGGGCAATGGGAGACAGCAAAGGAAGCAAATGACAAAGAAAGACAGGAATGCAAGAAGTTGCCCCGGAGGTTGCTGAGGTCTTGTCCCTGGAGATACTCAAGCTGAGGCTTGACAAGGCTCTGGGCAACCTGATCTATTGAGGATGTTCTTGCTTACACCAGGGGGATTGGACTAGATGACATTTAAGAGCTTGCCTCCAACCCAAATTATTCTGTGACTGTGGGATGATTCTAAGACTACGGGAAGCATGATTCTGGGGAAGAAAAACAAAAACTATGACGCACCAGAGTGGCTCTAACACAGCACGATGTGGACAGACTGGACCAATGCCTGCCTTGAGATGGCGGCAAAAGCTCCCCAGCTCAGCATCCCCCTGCCTGAGCCTCACACAAATTCCCAAGTGCCCCAGCCACTGCTTTACACCGGTGTTTGAATTTTCTGGGTTTTCCCTATTTTTTCTGGTAGTACTCCAGTGTAACCAACCTTCTCCCATCCAGCAGAAAACAGATTCATGGGATCCATTGAGGGAGATGATTGGCTACTGCAGTAACAGCCTAGCGACTGAGAGGTGAAGGGCTGATGGAGGCTATGAGAGCCCCTCAGCTTCTTCCCTGGTCCACAGCAATACATGAAGGGGCTGGGGGGAGCATCCAGAGGAGAAGATGATGATCGTAAGGGCCTGCTGAGGACAACCAAGGCACACCCATGGGCACAGCCCATTTCAAAATGCCCAACCAGGTTCCTCAGACACACCAAAAGACAAAAAGTGACATACAGGAGTGGAGATTGGTAAGAACAACTGAAACTAAGGTGGTTGAAACATCATCAAAACTTTATTAGCATCTACCTCTCTTTCTAATCTAACTACAACTCGCTTAACCATTAATGGCGTTAGTAAATAGTCACTGATGACCTGAAGCAACCTTTCCTTCAGCGGTCACAACACTTTGCTCTACTGACTGTGTTCCTGCTGTTTGAGACTTGCCAAGGTCAAGGTTTCACACCCTTCTCAGCTCAAGGGCAGAGTGCTGCCTCTTCAAGGTCAAATCCTTCCTAGCCTAAGGCAGTCCTTGCCACCTAAAGGAACCTTGTTTATTTGGAGGGAGGTTCTGGAACAGGCTGCCCAGAGGGCCTGGGAGGCTGTTCCTGGGGCAGACCCTTCCCCAGGTGGCCTTGCACCAGGTGATCTTCCGAGGTCCCTTCCCACCACCTCTTGGAATCCCTTTTTTGTCACAGGATGCCAGGCCCTGCACCTGGCACAGCTGTGGGACCTCTGTCAAGGACCACGACTCCTTGACACTCGCCGTTCTCCAGACAAACTGCGGCCTCCATGCTGAAGGCACATTGTTCTCCTGGAGGAGGCGGGGATGTCACCCTTGGTGCTTTGACCTCGACCCTCAGCCCAGTCTTCCCTCTATTGATGGTTGATGCTGCTGCGCTTGTTGCCAGGTCCTGGGATGCCGGGTCCTCCTGAGCTGCCTGGTTCTCCTCCTACACCACCTCCTGCAGCAAACAGAAAGGATACAAAGCTCATCGCCTGCCCTGGGGACACAACCTGCAGGAAGCAGCAAAGCTGGTGGACAGAAGACCTAGGAGCTTCCAGCTCTGCCCCAGGGCCCCTGCATGTGCTGCTGCAAGCCCTGGTGACAGACCCGGAGCAGAGGGAGGGGTGTACAGCAGGTCAGAACCAGCACCTTGTGCCCTGCCGGGGTTCCCATCCAGCTGATCCTCTCTGCCAGCGTCCACGTGTCCCTCAGCAGCTGCCCAGGCACCACCTCCAGGGTCTTGTCTGCCCTCGGCTCCTCCCTCTGCCCCTCAGGTGATGGTCAGGGGGGCCAGCGCTGTGTTTCCCTTCCTGGCAGGGGGAGTTACCGGGCCCTGCGCCCGGCACGGCTCTGGGACCGCTGCCGGGATCGGCTCCTCGCAGCACGCTGTGCTCCAGAAGAACTGCGGGCTCCACGCTGGCGTCGCTCTCTTCTCCTGGAGGAGGCCAGGATGTTTTCTTCAGGGCTCGGAGCTCGGTCCTCACTCCTCCGCCCGCTCCTCCGCTGATCCCGCTGTGCCGGCTGCCTTCTGGGGCTGCGGGACCTGCCCCGGGACTGGCCCCTTCTCCCCTGCTGTCGCCTTGAGGAATTCCTCCGTGCTCGCCGGTGCCGCTCGCTCCTCCCCGAGGAGACCGGCCTGTCGCGGTCAGGCCTGGCAGATCTTCCCTGGAGGGGAGCAGCACCCCGAGCCCTGCTCTGCTGCTGCTCCCGGCTGCCTGGGGAGTGCTGAGCCTGTCTGCGGCCACGGAGATCCAACCTCTGGGACCTTTGTGGGACCCTTTCTTGGGCTGCGGCATGGCCATCGAGCTGCCTCAAGGGGGACCTGCTCCGGACCCTCTCTTGGGCCCCGTTATGGCCATAGAGGGACGGAGCAGGAGGACTGCTCCTGACCGCCTCTTGGGCCCCGATGTGGCCATCGAGGTGCCACAAAGGGGTCCAACTCTGGACTCTCTCGATGGTCCCGATGTGGCCATTGAATCTCCGCCATGTGGGAGTGCCATGGGCCCCGGCATGTCTGCCAAGCTGCTGCAAAAGGGACCTCTCGACTCTCTCTTGTGCCTCAGCGTTTCCATCAATGTTCCACCTATGGGATGGGTGTGAGCGGCTCTCCCGGGACCCGGTCGGGCCACCATCTTGGTCCCAGATGTCAGGTCCTTGGGGCAGGTGGCCTACGGGGTGCTGCTGCCCCCTTTCTAGAGCATTACGTTGAACTTGCTCTCGTCTGAAAGCCTCAACATCGTGCATCTCATATTGTTGGGGTCCCAGCTGACGGAAGATATAGCGAAAATGTATGTGGCAGACGGGACAGTTGGAATTTGTTTGGATCCACTCCCAAATGCACTGAAAACAGAAACAGTGCCAGCACCTGCTCGCACAGGCTAGGTTGCTGATGGTGTCCCTGCAGATTGGGCAGGTGTTGTCAGAGATATCCAGCAGCGTGGGCGCAGGCATCTGGCTGGTGCTGGCAGCAGGGGAAGAGGAGCCCTGGGTGGGCAGGCTCTGCCTGCGGCCATTGAGATCCCAACTCTGGGACCTTCTTTGGATTAACTCTTGAGCCCCAGCATGGACATTAGCGTCCTGACTCTGGGGTAGGCTCTGGACTGACTCCAGGGCCCTGACCTGGCCACCACCTTGGCCCGAGCTGGCAGGACTGTGGGGCTGGTGGCGTGAGGGATCCCGCTGCCTCCTTTCTGCAGCAATACGTTGAGCTCGCTCTCGTCTGTAGAGCTCAACATTGTGTATCTCGTATCTGTAGAATCCCAGCTCTCGGAAGATAGAGTAAAAACACCTCCGGCAGAGGGGGCAGGTGGAACGTCTGAAGGCCCACTCCATAATGCACTCGAAACAGAAAGAGTGGAAGCACCCACTCACGCAGGATCTGTTTCTGATGGTTTCCCGGCAGATTGAGCAGATGTCCTCAGAGACATAGGATGGCCAGGCCTGGGGCACCTGACTGGAGCTAAAAGCAAAAGAGGAGCTGTCCTGGTCTGCCAGCTCCTCCTGGGTGGCCAAGTCTGCTTGGGCTTCCAGGCTGCCTTGGTTTGCTTGTCCGTGGGCTGCCCGATCCTGGCCTGCAAGACGCTCCTGGTCTGTCCAAACCTCCTGGGCTGACGGGTTCTGATGGTTTGCCTGGCCTGAGCCTGCCAGGTCCTGGACTGCCGGGACCTCATTCTGTGCCACCTCCTGCTGCAAACAGAAGGGATACAAAGCTCATCACCTTCCCTGGGGACACAACCTGCAGGAAGCAGCAAAGCTGATGGGCAGAAGCACTGAAGGGGTGCCAGCTCTGCACCCTGCTCTAAGGGGAAGTGTCCCTGCCCATGGCATGGTAGGCGCTTGGGACTGGGTAAGCTTTAGGATCCCTCCCAACCCAAGCCCTTCCATGCTTCTCTAGTTCTCTGACTCTAGGACTCACCTCTCCGATCGGCGGATGCAGGAACTGGAAGTGCCGGAAAACGTTGCCCATCTACCCAAGAAGAACAACACACAGATGGGGGTGCAGCAGGTAGGGACCTGTGCCCTGGGCCCTGCCGGTGTCCCCGTCTAGCAGATCCTCTCTGCGCTCTCCTCAATCAGATTGCGGGATGGGGGTCCTTCGTCTCCCCTCCTGCAGACCACTGTCCTCCAGGCGTGAGGACAACCCTGTGACTGGTCAGGGCTGCAGCCGGCCTTAAATAGCCTGTTGGAGTCATTGTGACTCTCTGGTGACAACACAGTGTTGCTGGTGGCCACACCCAGGAGACGTGAGCCCCAGCCTTGGGGCTGGGGACTGAAAGCCCCGATTGACAAGCGTACGGTGTCCAGTGCGGAGATCCCCAGGACAGGAAAGAGATGAGCATAGTGGAAAGAGTCCAGGACAGGAGCATCTCTGTGCTGAAAAAGCCGAGAGTTGCTTGCGGTCAAGGGAGCCGATGTGCCTTGAGCACACACAGGCCCCAGCCAACCTCCAGTTAGTTCTCCTGAAGTCTCTTAATCACCAGGAAGAAAAGGAGAGAGGAGAAAGAGAAGGTGGATGAAATGCAGGAGGAGGAGGAGGAGGGAGAGGAGTGTTTTGGAATGGCTAAAGTTTATGTAGGAAGTGCCCAACCCCCTGCTAGGTTCATGTAAACTGACAGGAGTCTAGAGCTATACAGCATACACTGGAGCTAGTGCAGGGTTACCTTTATGATGCTGGAAATGAATAGCTACTTCTCAAGCACAATTCTGCTTCAAAGGTACGTTCCTAAGGCAGTGACATGAATCACCCTTAGAAGGTGCCTGTTTCCAGTACTCTTTCAGGTGAACCAGCAACCATTTCCATACTTACACTTTCAAAAGTGTACATAAATACCGTCATTTTTATTGATGAAGAAGGAATTCTTTATATGATCTTGATTATTACGATCTTGATAATTCTAAGGGTACCTTTTCAGAATGAAGCATAGTGGAAGATTTTTGTAGCAGCTGAATTTGGGGCCATCTGACCACTGCTCTACAGAGCCCAGCGTAATGTAGGAAGTTCCCTGTTTGGTGGAAGCATGCTCAGATACAATAGAACAAGGTTTACACCACATCATGAGAATTCATTTTTCCTGTGTATTTTGCAGCTTTTGAAATTGTCATTACTGATGTCCTGAGCAAATACATTGCTGGCCGCACCAGCTACCAAAAAGGAAACTTGGTCGTTTTAGGAACTGCTGGTTTCTGGAGGATGCATATTCCTGGTTACAATCTGACTCTGAAACCTTTCTATGATGATACCCGAAAGAAGAAAGACTTTAAATGGGGCTTACAACAGCAAGCTGCTTTTGAAAGCATTAAGCAGAAGATTGTGCAGGCAATGGCCCTTGGACCAATTCAAAGAGGGCCAGGCATTAAAAATGTGCTCTACACCGGAGCCGGGAGTGACGGTCCTACATGGAGCCTCTGGCAGAAAGCTCCAGGAGGGAGTCGAGGTCAGCCCCTAGGATTTTGGGGTCAAGACTACAAAGGCTCCGAGGCCACCTACACAGCCACTGAAAAAAAGAGAGTGGCCCGATATGAAGGAGTTACAGCTTCTTCAGAAATGATTAGTACTGAAGCACAGCTCCTGCTGGTGCCTCGATTCCCTGTACTGGGTTTTATATACACAGGTAGAGAATCTTCCCTTCATCATGCTAACGATGCTACATGGAGTAAATGGATTGCCTTACTCTCACAGCGAGCTAGAAAGATTCAATCATCCAGAAATTGTAGAAGTGATAACTGATTGGCCAAAAGGCACACACTTTGGAATGCCACCAGAAAAAGTGGGTAAGAGAGGCTAAAGAAGCACCACCATAGGACCAGCTACCAGAGAATGAGGAACAAGATGCTCTTTTCACTGATGGATCCTGTTGTCCGGTAGGAAGCCAACAAAAGTGGGAAGCTGCTGTATGGAGGCCCTACACGACTAGTTGCAAAAACAGATGAAGGAGATGGTGAATCAAGTCGATTTTGCAGAGATGAAAGCCATCCAGTTGGCTTTGGCCATTGCTGAGCAAGGAAAGTGGTCGAGACTTTATCTCTATACTGACTCATGGATGTTAGCAAATGCTTTATGGGGCTGGTAAAAGCAGTGGGAGCAAAACAACTGGCAACACAGAGGTAAAGCTATCTGGGCTGCTGAACTGTGGAAAGACATTGCTGCTTGATTAGAGAAACTTGATGTAAAAGTGCATCGTGTAGATGCCCACGTACCTTCATATCGAGCTACCGAGGAACATCAAAACAACCAACAAGCAGATGAGGCCGCTCGAGTGTTCCAAATAGATCTGGACTGGGACCATAAAGGTGACCTACTTCTAGCTAGATGGGCCCATGACACTTCAGGTCATCAAGGCAGGGACGGAACATACCCATGGGCTTGTGACCGAGGGGTGAATTTAACTTTGGACACTATTGCACAGATTATTGTGACATATGCACCACAATGAAGCAAGATAAAAGGTTGAAACCTCTGTGGTATGAAGGGAGATGGTCAAAATATAGGTATGGGGAGGCCTGGCAAATCGACTGTATCACACTGCCTCAAACGCGGCAGGGTTTCAATTTTCCTCTATATTTGTATATATGTTTGTTTAGTTTCCAACCCATAAGCCTCTCCCCCCTTATTCTCTCTCCTTTCTTTTTCAGGGAGGGGAGAGGGGGCTAATAGGGAGCATCTGTCATTTGGTTTAATTGCCAGGCCAGTGTTAAACCGTGACAATTGCATACTTTGCTAACAAAATTTATGGATTGGCTTTTGAAAGTCAGTGTGGAAAAGAGTCAAGGTCAGAACTATGTTAGAGTTATGCATGGGTTTCTCTGGACTTCCTCACCTAGCCTCTGCTCTGCAGCATCTTTTTAGAGGTGTTTAGTTTTAATTCTTTCAAACAAGCCGCTTGTGATTCTGCATATGAAGTGTATGAAGTATGAAGGCCAAGTGCCTGAGATTTCTTAGACATTGTTCTGTTTCTAATCTTAAGTGAACTATGATGAAATTACGGACAATTTGGAAAATCACACCCTATATTGAAATGAGCAGACTTAAACACAGGAAAGGCATGAAGAGGTAATCAAAAAGCAGAACTTAAAAATTTGAAAGCTGTGCTCATTTTTAAAAATACCTTTGCAGTTAAAACTTAATTGTCTGGTTTTTCTCATTATGCCAGTGTATACTAAAGAAGCTGATGGGGACAAAGGCAAGAGCAGCACAGTAACTGCCCTTTTCTTTCCTGTAACCCACACTTTGGATCATCTGGTTGCTCTGTGTTTGTCTTTTAACTGAGCAGGAAGCTGAGGGTAAGAGAGACGATGTCTTGTTTGCAGGATGAAGGGCAGCTTGAAAATAAGCATCATCTTTTTCAACGTTGTGAAGAGAGAAAGAGCTTACTTGGGGTGTAGCAAAAAAAAAAAAAAAAAAAAAAAGATCTTACCGATTCTTTGGCATCTCTGTGCTCTACTCCTTGCAAGTCCGTTAGTCCAATGTATTTTTGAAGGCATGTAATGTATTGTATTTTTCTGGCTTGTATTTTTTGGGGAAAACTTCCCAAATGTATCTCAATTCAATGTTGGGGAAACAGTTCAGAAATATACAGGTTGTGAGCAATCCTGACTTACTTCAACTTAGGCTACATTGGGTTAATACTTATTGAGGCCTAGTTAGAGGCCTGAGAAGAAGCTAATGGGAAAGAGGTAACTAATTGGCAACAGGAGAGGAAAATAATTATGTGAGAAGATGGTTCCGTGAGAATGGTATGTTGATTGGAATACAAAGCCACCCGCCTGATAACATAATATAAATAAGACTTCTCTATATATAGTGGATGTGAGTTCTTAATAAACGATTTTCCTGCAATCATATTGATGCGTACATGGAATCCTTAAGCCTCCGCAGATTGTTTTCCCACAATTCAAGATTATCTGGGTTAACTTCCCTCCATTTAAACAATACTTTTGGCATTGAATTTTGTAGAGAATATAACAGTAGAGACACTGTACTTTGCCCTACTACAGTTTTTGGGAGAGACGGCCGGATGGTATCAACTCCCACTTGGTCCATACTACTATAGGCACCGTGTGGTTAAAAATGTGGACACCGCTGCACAGGGAAGTCACAGTATCTCTTGTAGGGAATCTGTATAAGTGAACATACCATCTTTGTGTCTTTGGGTTGGAATGTGATTCTTCAGTCTAGCTGTGTCCATTGGAAAATTATGCTGGACCTTGGCTCAGTCTCAAGAGAGGAAGCTCAAAGGATTTGTACAGTATTAACTCCAGCAAAACAAAGTGCAAAAACGGCAGCAGTTGTTTTTTTTTCCCAGTAGCTCCTTCTGTAGCATTTCATGAACTCCAGGTATTTTTGCTTTACTGTATAGTGGGTCATTTTCTGCTCTACAGGTCTAAGCACTACACCACTGAAAGCAAACAAACAGTTTTGGCCTGGAGAAAGACTTGTGCTCCTTTTACTTCCCCAGCCCAAGTCTATGAATAGGGACATGACAAGAAGCCTTGAAAGGGAAGCTTCAAGAATGCTGCACTGCTGAAGGAAAGGAGAGTAGCAGTCAGACAGCTTGCTTTTGGGGTTTCTGGACCTTGTCTGCTGTCCCACTTAAAGTTTCCATCTCCTTTCTCATCCCATTCAAGAACAGCTGTACTGTACTGGACCAAAGTCTCCTGGTCTCCACAGGTGGGAAGTCCTTAGAAAGCGTAAGAAGACTGCAGAAATAGGCTGCTCAAGTTTTTTCAAGACTTGTTGATGGCTGCTGTTTAGGGACATCTCCTCTCACTCAATCCGTTTCTTACCTTAGAGGACAACACCTCCAACCCTCCTTCCCTTCCTGTCCCTTCTGAACGGTTTATATCCATCAACAGCCACACTCCAGATGTAGGATTCGTCCCAGCAGGTTTCAGTAATGGCCACTATGTCGTAGCCTTCCAGCAGCACGGTGCCTTCCACCTCTTCCGCTTTGTTGCCCATACCGTGGCCCATACCCGTCTTCTCCAGGACAGTCCCCAGCATTTCGGCAGCACAGGCAGAAGGGAGTGGAGTGCAGCTGGAAGGAACCTGCAACAGACATCTCGTCCAGCTGCCCAAACGCTTCCGAGCTGACCAAGCATCACATTACATTGCACTGAAGGCTCCTCAGCTTATTGAGTCTCAGTGTTGTGGGGAAACCTCAGGGCAGGACAGTGACTGGCCTCTCCAACACGTGCAGTGTGAGCAGGGGCTCCCTGAGGCGTGGGAGGGGCACCTCCAGGTCACCCAGCTGCTTGACAGTGATTGTATGTAATTTAAATTCAAGAATATCTAACTACACAACTTTAATATCTAATGCTGGTTTTGAGAATTATAGAGTTATAGGATGGTTTGTGTTACTGCACTTATTACGAAAGGAAGGCAAAAGAGAATTACTTCAGATGTACTGAAAATTAGCAGCCATGACTTTACTTTTAGAGAGAGAGAAAATTCAGTACATTGAAAAATTTATTATCTAATCGCATTAGATTAACTAAAGGTATGCAATTTCCCCCAAGATAATAAAGCAAAGATATTGATAGGAGTTCATGTTGAAGGCTGAAAGAGGTCCACGACACATTTTACCTAACAAACCCAAGTGAAAAAAAATTCAGAAGACTTATGAAGCTCACTGTCGCAGTGCGAGACGGGGACCCAGTTTGATGCAAACAAATTGTCCAACTTTATTGAATCAAAAGGCAATATTTATACACTAATCTAAGAGCTAATGCCACGTATACATATTGCTGATTGGTGATTTCTACATCTCGTTACACACGTTTTAACTTGATTGGTTACAAAGCATTTAGCAACAATTAACTAACAAAGCTTGTCTTTCACACATTTGAGCTTCTTTGTAGACATTACAATCCTGCCGAGTCCCTTAATCTAATCGTCTTGCTTACTCCTTAACCTTCGAGTGTTCTAACGTACTGTTCCTTGCGGTTACAAAAGTTGCTTCAAGCAGCACTGTCCTTGCACGTAGCCCAAGGCTTCTGTTGAAATTATCAGCAATTGTTCGGTGCTGACAGTCTGAGGCTGTACTGCCTCAGCTCACTAGTAATATTTCACAAGAATAGGACTTGTCAAACTCCATTTTTTCAAAGTAACACGCATAAATTTAAGTGCTGCAAGTTAGTTAGTTTTTACTAGTTTGCATTTTGTAACAGTAAGATAAATATCATGGAGCTCTATGTGATTCTTCTCAAACAGCATAGAATCTGCTACGAATAAGTCCAGTGAAATAAATGGTTAGTACATACTATTGCAACTCTCTAAGCAAAATCCTTGGGGAATTATTGAAGGTTCAGCTACAAGATGGTCTCCCTGCCATGGGCAGGGACACCCCTCAGCTAGGCCAGGTTTCTCAAAGTCCCATCCAAGCTGATCTTGAACACTTCCAGGGAGGGGGCATCCACAACTTGCTTGGGCAATCTGATCCAGAGTCTCACCACCCTTGTACTGAAGAACTTCTTCCGAAGTTCTAGTCAAAACCTGTTCTCCTTTGCTTTAAAACCATTTCCCCTTGTCCTGTCACGGGACAGGCTCAATAAAATTCACCCTCCAGCCTGCCCATAGGTTCCCTTCAGGTATTGGAAGGCAGCTAGAGGGTCCCCTCCAGAGTCTTATCTTCTTCAGGCTGAACAGTCCCACCACCCTCAGCCTCTCCTCATAGCAGAGATGCTCCAGCCCCCGTATCATGTTTTTGGCCCTTCTCTGGAGTCATTCTAAAAGATCTACGTCTGTCTTATGGTGGGGGTGAAGCACAGCTATCTACTCTCAACTTACTTGTTTTCATAAAAGCATTCTACCCATCTAAATGAAACTATCACTCCCTTCTGGCATTATTTAAGGAAGAGAAATAGGCTGCAGACTCTAGTATGACGTGATGTTACTAGTGAGCTGTGCGTCTCTTCACAGTACTTGCTGTTATACATCTCTACAAAATGAAATTCTTCAGAATAGTTTAACTGCAACATATTGAATGGGCTAATTCCTACTAAAGCTGAAGCATTTCTAGATTCTAGCAACCGAGACGTTACTCCCACTGCAGACTTAGTTGGCCAAAATGACAACTTATTCTGAGATTAAAAGACATTTGCCTGCCCTAACACTTGCACACTTGTAGAAGTACCTCCTCACTCATCTGTCTTGAGGGACTGCCCCATTAGTTATTCTGCAGGTTCCCTCCTGCTGACACAGCTGTGAAAGGACCAGGCTTTCAGACTCCAGAGAATAGTTTCAGAGACTTGTTTCCATTGAGAACAGTTAATGTGTTTCCAAGAGCAAAGCTTTGCTTTTGATGCAACTAATCAGAAATGGGAAGGTTTAAAGGTAGCTCACTTCTCATACCTGATCCCTTGAGAGCAAATGCAGTGGGCTGCTGCCAATTTTAATGAATTTAGTGAAGAGCAGAAAACAGCACCAGTAAGCTGGTGGGAAATGAGTTGCAAAAAATGGCTTAAAACTAAGCTGTAGTCTTTCCTGTAAGATCCATCACTCTAAGCAAAGCCTCAGTGCAAATGAAGTGGCAGGAACTCATATAATATCTTTCACCTCCCAGGCCCTGGTAAGTGGTAAATAAATAACATGATCTGGGTAGTTTTTTGTTCCCACAGATTTTCTGTTTTCCTGTGAAGAAACTCTACCTTCGTTACATAACAGCAAAACTCCTATTGGCAGCCCAGTCATAAGTAACTTTTAGATTATTTTAAGGCTCAATTTTAAAAGCAAGAAATGATGCTACTCAATCTGGGAAAGAAGGAAAACAGCAACATCAAGGCTTAGTGACTTGTCTGACAATTTTGCAGTCATTCAGTGGCATAACAATGGTTAAGATGTTTTAGTTCCCTTTCTAGACCCATTTGAACATGCTGTTTCTGTGTCATGTGAGAAACTGGCAGCCGAAGAATCTCGTTTTCTCCTGCAGCTTTAAGAAAGTTATTTCCTTTGGTTGCTTGGTTTCCAGCATGGCCACAAATGTCCCAAAGGAGAAAATACCTCCAGTATCACTTAGTTATTACTGCAGTCTAAGAAAAGGTCCTGCATCTAGGTCAGAACAGTCTTCAGTATCACTACCAGCTGAAGGATGAGGTTTCAGAAAGCAGCCCTGCAGAAAAAGACTCAGGGGTGCTGGTGGATAAAAAGCTGGACATGAGCCAACAGTGCATGCCTGCAGGCCAATGGCATTCTGGGCTGGATCAAACGAAGAGAGGCAGCAGATGGAGAGAGGTGATTCTGCCACTTTGCTCTGCTGTGGCAAGACTTCACCTGGAGTCCTCCATCCAGCTCTGGAGCCCTCAGCACAGGAAGGACATGGACCTGATGGAGCGGGTCCAGAGGAGGGCTACAGAAATGATCAAGGGGCTGGAACACCTCTGCTATGAAGACAGGCTGAGGGAGCTGGGGTTGTTCATCCTGCAGAAGAAAAGGCTCTGAGGAGAACTAACAGCAACCCTCCAGTATCTGAAGGGGCCTACAGGGAATCTGGAGATGGATGGTTTGCAAGGGCCTGTAGTGATGGGAGAAGGGGCAATGGGAGACAGCAAAGGAAGCAAATGGCAAAGAAAGACAGGAATGCAAGAAGTTGCCCCGGGAGGTTGCTGAGGTCTTGTCCCTGGAGATACTCAAGCTGAGGCTTGACAAGGCTCTGGGCAACCTGATCTATTGAGGATGTTCTTGCTTACACCAGGGGGATTGGACTAGACGACATTTAAGAGCTTGCCTCCAACCCAAATTATTCTGTGACTGTGGGATCATTCTAAGACTACGGGAAGCGTGATTCTGGGGAAGAAAAACAAAAACTATGACGCCCCGGAGTGGCTCTAACACAGCATGATGTGGACAGACTGGACCAATGCCTGCCTTGAGATGGCGGCAAAAGCTCCCCAGCTCAGCATCCCCCTGCCTGAGCCTCACACAAATTCCCAAGTGCCCCAGCCACTGCTTTACACCAGTGTTTGATTTTCCTGGGTTTTCCCTATTTTTTCTGGTAGTATTCCAGTGTAACCAACCTTCTCCCATCCAGCAGAAAACAGATTCATGGGATCCATTGAGGGAGATGATTGGCTACTGCAGTAACAGCCGAGCGACTGAGAGGTGAAGGGCTGATGGAGGCTATGAGAGCCCCTCAGCTTCTTCCCTGGTCCACAGCGATACATGAAGGGCCTGGGGGGAGCATCCAGAGGAGAAGATGATGATCGTAAGGGCCTGCTGAGGACAACCAAGGCACACCCATGGGCACAGCCCATTTCAAAATACCCACCCAGGTTCCTCAGACACACCAAAAGACAAAAAGTGTCATACAGGAGCAGAGATTGGTAAGAACAACTGAAACTAAGGTGGTTGAAACATCATGAAAACTTTATTAGCATCTACCTCTCCTTCTAATCTAACTACAACTCGCTTAACCATTAATGGCGTTAGTAAATAGTCACTGATGACCTGAAGCAACCTTTCCTTCAGCAGTCACAACACTTTGCTCTGCTGACTGTGTTCCTGCTGTTAGAGACTTGCCAAGGTCAAGGTTTCACACCCTTCTCAGCTCAAGGGCAGAGTGCTGCCTCTTCAAGGTCAAATCCTTCCTAGCCTAAGGCAGTCCTTGCCACCTAAAGGAACCTTGTTTATTTGGAGGGTGGTTCTGGAACAGGCTGCCCAGAGGGCCTGGGAGGCTGTGCCTGGGGCAGACCCTTCCCCAGCTGGCCTTGCACCAGGTGATCTTCAGAGGTCCCTTCCCACCACCTCTTGGAGTCCCTTTTTCGCCACAGGATGCCAGGCCCTGCACCTGGCACAGCTGTGGGACCTCTGTTAAGGATCACGACTTCTTAACACTCGCCGTTCTCCAGACAAACTGCGGCCTCCATGCTGAAGGCACATTGTTCTCCTGGAGGAGGCGGGGATGTCACCCTTGGTGCTTTGACCTCGACCCTCAGCCCAGTCTCCCCTCTGTTGATGGTTGATGCTGCTTCACTTGTTGCCAGGTCCTGGGATGCCGGGTCCTCCTGAGCTGCCCGGTTCTCCTCCTGGGACACATCCAGCTGCAAACAGAAAGGATACAAAGCTCATCGCCTGCCCTGGGGACACAACCTGCAGGAAGCAGCAAAGCTGGTGGACAAAAGCGCTGAAGAGCTGCCAGCTCTACCCCAGGGCCCCTGCATGTGCTGCTGCAAGCCCTGGTGGCTGTCCTGGAGCAGAGGGGTGACACCAGGGGCATCTCTGTGTGCTCCAGCTCTCCAGCAGGGCGGTGACTGTGGAGCTGAGAGCACCTTCAGAATCTGTCTGGTGCTAGGAGCACCCTCGTCTAATGGGAGGTGTCCCTGCCCATGGCACGGCAGGAGCGTGGGACTGGGTGAGCTTTAAGATCCTTCTGAAGCCAAACCATTTCATGCTTCTATAATTCTATGACTCTACGAATGACCTCCCCAACACGGGCGGGTGGAATTGGGAAGGCAGGAAAGCATTTCCAGGCCTCTCAGCAAGCACAGCACGAGGGTGGGTGTACAGCAGGTCAGAACCAGCACCTTGTGCCCTGCCGGGGTTCCCATCCAGCAGATCCTCTCTGCCAGCGTCCACGTGTCCCTCAGCAGCTGCCCAGGCACCACCTCCAGGGTCTCGTCTGCCCTCGGCTCCTCCCTCTGCCCCTCAGGTGATGGTCAGGGGGGCCAGCGCTGTGTTTCCCTTCCTGGCAGGGGGAGTTACCGGGCCCTGCGCCCGGCACGGCTCTGGGACCGCTGCCGGGATCGGCTCCTCGCAGCACGCTGTGCTCCAGAAGAACTGCGGGCTCCACGCTGGCGTCGCTCTCTTCTCCTGGAGGAGGCCAGGATGTTTTCTTCAGGGCTCGGAGCTCGGTCCTCACTCCTCCGCCCGCTCCTCCGCTGATCCCGCTGTGCCGGCTGCCTTCTGGGGCTGCGGGACCTGCCCCGGGACTGGCCCCTTCTCCCCTGCTGTCGCCTTGAGGAATTCCTCCGTGCTCGCCGGTGCCGCTCGCTCCTCCCCGAGGAGACCGGCCTGTCGCGGTCAGGCCTGGCAGATCTTCCCTGGAGGGGAGCAGCACCCCGAGCCCTGCTCTGCTGCTGCTCCCGGCTGCCTGGGGAGTGCTGAGCCTGTCTGCGGCCACGGAGATCCAACCTCTGGGACCTTTGTGGGACCCTTTCTTGGGCTGCGGCATGGCCATCGAGCTGCCTCAAGGGGGACCTGCTCCGGACCCTCTCTTGGGCCCCGTTATGGCCATAGAGGGACGGAGCAGGAGGACTGCTCCTGACCGCCTCTTGGGCCCCGATGTGGCCATCGAGGTGCCACAAAGGGGTCCAACTCTGGACTCTCTCGATGGTCCCGATGTGGCCATTGAATCTCCGCCATGTGGGAGTGCCATGGGCCCCGGCATGTCTGCCAAGCTGCTGCAAAAGGGACCTCTCGACTCTCTCTTGTGCCTCAGCGTTTCCATCAATGTTCCACCTATGGGATGGGTGTGAGCGGCTCTCCCGGGACCCGGTCGGGCCACCATCTTGGTCCCAGATGTCAGGTCCTTGGGGCAGGTGGCCTACGGGGTGCTGCTGCCCCCTTTCTAGAGCATTACGTTGAACTTGCTCTCGTCTGAAAGCCTCAACATCGTGCATCTCATATTGTTGGGGTCCCAGCTGACGGAAGATATAGCGAAAATGTATGTGGCAGACGGGACAGTTGGAATTTGTTTGGATCCACTCCCAAATGCACTGAAAACAGAAACAGTGCCAGCACCTGCTCGCACAGGCTAGGTTGCTGATGGTGTCCCTGCAGATTGGGCAGGTGTTGTCAGAGATATCCAGCAGCGTGGGCGCAGGCATCTGGCTGGTGCTGGCAGCAGGGGAAGAGGAGCCCTGGGTGGGCAGGCTCTGCCTGCGGCCATTGAGATCCCAACTCTGGGACCTTCTTTGGATTAACTCTTGAGCCCCAGCATGGACATTAGCGTCCTGACTCTGGGGTAGGCTCTGGACTGACTCCAGGGCCCTGACCTGGCCACCACCTTGGCCCGAGCTGGCAGGACTGTGGGGCTGGTGGCGTGAGGGATCCCGCTGCCTCCTTTCTGCAGCAATACGTTGAGCTCGCTCTCGTCTGTAGAGCTCAACATTGTGTATCTCGTATCTGTAGAATCCCAGCTCTCGGAAGATAGAGTAAAAACACCTCCGGCAGAGGGGGCAGGTGGAACGTCTGAAGGCCCACTCCATAATGCACTCGAAACAGAAAGAGTGGAAGCACCCACTCACGCAGGATCTGTTTCTGATGGTTTCCCGGCAGATTGAGCAGATGTCCTCAGAGACATAGGATGGCCAGGCCTGGGGCACCTGACTGGAGCTAAAAGCAAAAGAGGAGCTGTCCTGGTCTGCCAGCTCCTCCTGGGTGGCCAAGTCTGCTTGGGCTTCCAGGCTGCCTTGGTTTGCTTGTCCGTGGGCTGCCCAATCCTGGCCTGCAAGACGTTCCTGGTCTGTCCAAACCTCCTGGGCTGACGGGTTCTGATGGTTTGCCTGGCCTGAGCCTGCCAGGTCCTGGACTGCCGGGACCTCATTCTGTGCCACCTCCTGCTGCAAACAGAAGGGATACAAAGCTCATCACCTTCCCTGGGGACACAACCTGCAGGAAGCAGCAAAGCTGATGGGCAGAAGCACTGAAGGGGTGCCAGCTCTGCACCCTGCTCTAAGGGGAAGTGTCCCTGCCCATGGCATGGTAGGAGCTTGGGACTGGGTATCCCTCCCAACCCAAGCCCTTCCATGCTTCTCTAGTTCTCTGACACTAGGACTCACCTCTCCGATCGGCGGATGCAGGAACTGGAAGTGCCGGAAAACGTTGCCCATCTACCCAAGAAGAACAACACACAGATGGGGGTGCAGCAGGTAGGGACCTGTGCCCTGGGCCCTGCCGGTGTCCCCGTCTAGCAGATCCTCTCTGCGCTCTCCTCAATCAGATTGCGGGATGGGGGTCCTTCGTCTCCCCTCCTGCAGACCACTGTCCTCCAGGCGTGAGGACAACCCTGTGACTGGTCAGGGCTGCAGCCGGCCTTAAATAGCCTGTTGGAGTCATTGTGACTCTCTGGTGACAACACAGTGTTGCTGGTGGCCACACCCAGGAGACGTGAGCCCCAGCCTTGGGGCTGGGGACTGAAAGCCCCGATTGACAAGCGTACGGTGTCCAGTGCGGAGATCCCCAGGACAGGAAAGAGATGAGCATAGTGGAAAGAGTCCAGGACAGGAGCATCTCTGTGCTGAAAAAGCCGAGAGTGCTTGCGGTCAAGGGAGCCGATGTGCCTTGAGCACACACAGGCCCCAGCCAACCTCCAGTTAGTTCTCCTGAAGTCTCTTAATCACCAGGAAGAAAAGGAGAGAGGAGAAAGAGAAGGTGGATGAAATGCAGGAGGAGGAGGAGGAGGGAGAGGAGTGGTTTGGAATGGCTAAAGTTTATGTAGGAAGTGCCCAACCCCCTGCTAGGATCATGTAAACTGACAGGAGTCTAGAGCTATACAGCATACACTGGAGCTAGTGCAGGGTTACCTTTATGATGCTGGAAATGAATAGCTACTTCTCAAGCACAATTCTGCTTCAAAGGTACATTCCTAAGGCAGTGACATGAATCACCCTTAGAAGGTGCCTGTTTCCAGTACTCTTTCAGGTGAACCAGCAACCATTTCCATACTTACACTTTCAAAAGTGTACATAAATACCGTCATTTTTATTGATGAAGAAAGAATTCTTTATATGATCTTGATTATTACGATCTTGATAATTCTAAGGGGACGCTTTCAGAATGAAGCATAGTGGAAGATTTTTGTAGCAGCTGAATTTGGGGCCATCTGACCACTGCTCTACAGAGCCCAGCGTAATGTAGGAAGTTCCCTGTTTGGTGGAAGCATGCTCAGATACAATAGAACAAGGTTTACACCACATCATGAGAATTCATTTTTCCTGTGTATTTTGCAGCTTTTGAAATTGTCATTACTGATGTCCTGAGCAAATACATTGCTGGCCGCACCAGCTACCAAAAAGGAAACTCGGTCGTTTTAGGAACTGCTGGTTTCTGGAAGATGCATATTCCTGGTTACAATCTGACTCTGAAACCTTTCTATGATGATACCCGAAAGAAGAAAGACTTTAAATGGGACTTACAACAGCAAGCTGCTTTTGAAAGCATTAAGCAGAAGATTGTGCAGGCAATGGCCCTTGGACCAATTCAAAGAGGGCCAGGCATTAAAAATGTGCTCTACACCGGAGCCGGGAGTGACGGTCCTACATGGAGCCTCTGGCAGAAAGCTCCAGGAGGGAGTCGAGGTCAGCCCCTAGGATTTTGGGGTCAAGACTACAAAGGCTCCGAGGCCACCTACACAGCCACTGAAAAAAAGAGAGTGGCCCCATATGAAGGAGTTACAGCTTCTTCAGAAATGATTAGTACTGAAGCACAGCTCCTGCTGGTGCCTCGATTCCCTGTACTGGGTTTTATATACACAGGTAGAGAATCTTCCCTTCATCATGCTAACGATGCTACATGGAGTAAATGGATTGCCTTACTCTCACAGCGAGCTAGAAAGATTCAATCATCCAGAAATTGTAGAAGTGATAACTGATTGGCCAAAAGGCACACACTTTGGAATGCCACCAGAAAAAGTGGTAAGAGAGGCTAAAGAAGCACCACCATAGGACCAGCTACCAGAGAATGAGGAACAAGATGCTCTTTTCACTGATGGATCCTGTTGTCCGGTAGGAAGCCAACAAAAGTGGGAAGCTGCTGTATGGAGCCCTACACGACTAGTTGCAAAAACAGATGAAGGAGATGGTGAATCAAGTCGATTTGCAGAGATGAAAGCCATCCAGTTGGCTTTGGCCATTGCTGAGCAAGGAAAGTGGTCGAGACTTTATCTCTATACTGACTCATGGATGTTAGCAAATGCTTTATGAGGCTGGTAAAAGCAGTGGGAGCAAAACAACTGGCAACACAGAGGTAAAGCTATCTGGGCTGCTGAACTGTGGAAAGACATTGCTGCTTGATTAGAGAAACTTGATGTAAAAGTGCATCGTGTAGATGCCCACGTACCTTCATATCGAGCTACCGAGGAACATCAAAACAACCAACAAGCAGATGAGGCCGCTCGAGTGTTCCAAATAGATCTGGACTGGCACCATAAAGGTGACCTACTTCTAGCTAGATGGGCCCATGACACTTCAGGTCATCAAGGCAGGGACGGAACATACCCATGGGCTTGTGACCGAGGGGTGAATTTAACTTTGGACGCTATTGCACAGATTATTGTGACATATGCACCACAATGAAGCAAGATAAAAGGTTGAAACCTCTGTGGTATGAAGGGAGATGGTCAAAATATAGGTATGGGGAGGCCTGGCAAATCGACTGTATCACACTGCCTCAAACGCGACAGGGTTTCAATTGTCCTCTATATTTGTATATATGTTTGTTTAGTTTCCAACCCATAAGCCTCTCCCCCCTTATTCTCTCTCCTTTCTTTTTCAGGGAGGGGAGAGGGGGCTAATAGGGAGCATCTGTCATTTGGTTTAATTGCCAGGCCAGTGTTAAACCATGACAATTGCATACTTTGCTAACAAAATTTATGGATTGGCTTTTGAAAGTCAGTGTGGAAAAGAGTCAAGGTCAGAACTATGTTAGAGTTATGCATGGGTTTCTCTGGACTTCCTCACCTAGCCTCTGCTCTGCAGCATCTTTTTAGAGGTGTTTAGTTTTAATTCTTTCAAACAAGCCACTTGTGATTCTGCATATGAAGTGTATGAAGTATGAAGGCCAAGTGCCTGAGATTTCTTAGACATTGTTCTGTTTCTAATCTTAAGTGAACTATGATGAAATTACGGACAATTTGGAAAATCACACCCTATATTGAAATGAGCAGACTTAAACACAGGAAAGGCATGAAGAGGTAATCAAAAAGCAGAACTTAAAATTTGAAAGCTGTGCTCATTTTTAAAAATACCTTTGCAGTTAAAACTTAATTGTCTGGTTTTTCTCATTATGCCAGTGTATACTAAAGAAGCTGATGGGGACAAAGGCAAGAGCAGCACAGTAACTGCCCTTTTCTTTCCTGTAACCCACACTTTGGATCATCTGGTTGCTCTGTGTTTGTCTTTTAACTGAGCAGGAAGCTGAGGGTAAGAGAGACGATGTCTTGTTTGCAGGATGAAGGGCAGCTTGAAAATAAGCATCATCTTTTTCAACATTGTGAAGAGAGAAAGAGCTTACTTGGGGTGTAGCAAAAAAAAAAAAAAAAAAAAAAATCTTACCGATTCTTTGGCATCTCTGTGCTCTACTCCTTGCAAGTCCGTTAGTCCAATGTATTTTTGAAGGCATGTAATGTATTGTATTTTCCTGGCTTGTATTTTTTGGGGAAAACTTCCCAAATGTATCTCAATTCAATGTTGGGGAAACAGTTCAGAAATATACAGGTTGTGAGCAATCCTGACTTACTTCAACTTAGGCTACATTGGGTTAATACTTATTGAGGCCTAGTTAGAGGCCTGAGAAGAAGCTAATGGGAAAGAGGTAACTAATTGGCAACAGGAGAGGAAAATAATTATGTGAGAAGATGGTTCCGTGAGAATGGTATGTTGATTGGAATACAAAGCCACCCGCCTGATAACATAATATAAATAAGACTTCTCTATATATAGTGGATGTGAGTTCTTAATAAACGATTTTCCTGCAATCATATTGATGCGTACATGGAATCCTTAAGCCTCCGCAGATTGTTTTCCCACAATTCAAGATTATCTGGGTTAACTTCCCTCCATTTAAACAATACTTTTGGCATTGAATTTTGTAGAGAATATAACAGTAGAGACACTGTACTTTGCCCTACTACAGTTTTTGGGAGAGACGGCCGGATGGTATCAACTCCCACTTGGTCCATACTACTATAGGCACCGTGTGGTTAAAAATGTGGACACGCTGCACAGGGAAGTCACAGTATCTCTTGTAGGGAATCTGTATAAGTGAACATACCATCTTTGTGTCTTTGGGTTGGAATGTGATTCTTCAGTCTAGCTGTGTCCATTGGAAAATTATGCTGGACCTTGGCTCAGTCTCAAGAGAGGAAGCTCAAAGGATTTGTACAGTATTAACTCCAGCAAAACAAAGTGCAAAAACGGCAGCAGTTGTTTTTTTTTCCCAGTAGCTCCTTCTGTAGCATTTCATGAACTCCAGGTATTTTTGCTTTACTGTGTAGTGGGTCATTTTCTGCTCTACAGGTCTAAGCACTACACCACTGAAAGCAAACAAACAGTTTTGGCCTGGAGAAAGACTTGTGCTCCTTTTACTTCCCCAGCCCAAGTCTATGAATAGGGACATGACAAGAAGCCTTGAAAGGGGAAGCTTCAAGAATGCTGCACTGCTGAAGGAAAGGAGAGTAGCAGTCAGACAGCTTGCTTTTGGGGTTTCTGGACCTTGTCTGCTGTCCCACTTAAAGTTTCCATCTCCTTTCTCATCCCATTCAAGAACAGCTGTACTGTACTGGACCAAAGTCTCCTGGTCTCCACAGGTGGGAAGTCCTTAGAAAGCGTAAGAAGACTGCAGAAATAGGCTGCTCAAGTTTTTTCAAGACTTGTTGATGGCTGCTGTTAGGGACATCTCCTCTCACTCAATCCGTTTCTTACCTTAGAGGACAACACCTCCAACCCTCCTTCCCTTCCTGTCCCTTCTGAACGGTTTATATCCATCAACAGCCACACTCCAGATGTAGGATTCGTCCCAGCAGGTTTCAGTAATGGCCACTATGTCGTAGCCTTCCAGCAGCACGGTGCCTTCCACCTCTTCCGCTTTGTTGCCCATACCGTGGCCCATACCCGTCTTCTCCAGGACAGTCCCCAGCATTTCGGCAGCACAGGCAGAAGGGAGTGGAGTGCAGCTGGAAGGAACCTGCAACAGACATCTCGTCCAGCTGCCCAAATGCTTCCGAGCTGACCAAGCATCACATTACATTGCACTGAAGGCTCCTCAGCTTATTGAGTCTCAGTGTTGTGGGGAAACCTCAGGGCAGGACAGTGACTGGCCTCTCCAACACGTGCAGTGTGAGCAGGGGCTCCCTGAGGCGTGGGAGGGGCACCTCCAGGTCACCCAGCTGCTTGACAGTGATTGTATGTAATTTAAATTCAAGAATATCTAACTACACAACTTTAATATCTAATGCTGGTTTTGAGAATTATAGAGTTATAGGATGGTTTGTGTTACTGAACTTATTACGAAAGGAAGGCAAAAGAGAATTACTTCAGATGTACTGAAAATTAGCAGCCATGACTTTACTTTTAGAGAGAGAGAAAATTCAGTACATTGAAAAATTTATTATCTAATCGCATTAGATTAACTAAAGGTATGCAATTTCCCCCAAGATAATAAAGCAAAGATATTGATAGGAGTTCATGTTGAAGGCTGAAAGAGGTCCACGACACATTTTACCTAACAAACCCAAGTGAAAAAAAATTCAGAAGACTTATGAAGCTCACTGTCGCAGTGCGAGACGGGGACCCAGTTTGATGCAAACAAATTGTCCAACTTTATTGAATCAAAAGGCAATATTTATACACTAATCTAAGAGCTAATGCCACGTATACATATTGCTGATTGGTGATTTCTACATCTCGTTACACACGTTTTAACTTGATTGGTTACAAAGCATTTAGCAACAATTAACTAACAAAGCTTGTCTTTCACACATTTGAGCTTCTTTGTAGACATTACAATCCTGCCGAGTCCCTTAATCTAATCGTCTTGCTTACTCCTTAACCTTCGAGTGTTCTAACGTACTGTTCCTTGCGGTTACAAAAATTGCTTCAAGCAGCACTGTCCTTGCACGTAGCCCAAGGCTTATGTTGAAATTATCAGCAATTGTTCGGTGCTGACAGTCTGAGGCTGTACTGCCTCAGCTCACTAGTAATATTTCACAAGAATAGGACTTGTCAAACTCCATTTTTTCAAAGTAACACGCATAAATTTAAGTGCTGCAAGTTAGTTAGTTTTTACTAGTCTGCATTTTGTAACAGTAAGATAAATATCATGGAGCTCTATGTGATTCTTCTCAAACAGCATAGAATCTGCTACGAATAAGTCCAGTGAAAGAAATGGTTAGTACATACTATTGCAACTCTCTAAGCAAAATCCTTGGGGAATTATTGAAGGTTCAGCTACAAGATGGTCTCCCTGCCATGGGCAGGGACACCCCTCAGCTAGGCCAGGTTTCTCAAAGTCCCATCCAAGCTGATCTTGAACACTTCCAGGGAGGGGGCATCCACAACTTGCTTGGGCAATCTGATCCAGAGTCTCACCACCCTTGTACTGAAGAACTTCTTCCGAAGTTCTAGTCAAAACCTGTTCTCCTTTGCTTTAAAACCATTTCCCCTTGTCCTGTCACGGGACAGGCTCAATAAAATTCACCCTCCAGCCTGCCCATAGGTTCCCTTCAGGTATTGGAAGGCAGCTAGAGGGTCCCTCCAGAGTCTTATCTTCTTCAGGCTGAACAGTCCCACCACCCTCAGCCTCTCCTCATAGCAGAGATGCTCCAGCCCCCGTATCATGTTTTTGGCCCTTCTCTGGAGTCATTCTAAAAGATCTACGTCTGTCTTATGGTGGGGGTGAAGCACAGCTATCTACTCTCAACTTACTTGTTTTCATAAAAGCATTCTACCCATCTAAATGAAACTATCACTCCCTTCTGGCATTATTTAAGGAAGAGAAATAGGCTGCAGACTCTAGTATGACGTGATGTTACTAGTGAGCTGTGCGTCTCTTCACAGTACTTGCTGTTATACATCTCTACAAAATGAAATTCTTCAGAATAGTTTAACTGCAACATATTGAATGGGCTAATTCCTACTAAAGCTGAAGCATTTCTAGATTCTAGCAACCGAGACGTTACTCCCACTGCAGACTTAGTTGGCCAAAATGACAACTTATTCTGAGATTAAAAGACATTTGCCTGCCCTAACACTTGCACACTTGTAGAAGTACCTCCTCACTCATCTGTCTTGAGGGACTGCCCCATTAGTTATTCTGCAGGTTCCCTCCTGCTGACACAGCTGTGAAAGGACCAGGCTTTCAGACTCCAGAGAATAGTTTCAGAGACTTGTTTCCATTGAGAACAGTTAATGTGTTTCCAAGAGCAAAGCTTTGCTTTTGATGCAACTAATCAGAAATGGGAAGGTTTAAAGGTAGCTCACTTCTCATACCTGATCCCTTGAGAGCAAATGCAGTGGGCTGCTGCCAATTTTAATGAATTTAGTGAAGAGCAGAAAACAGCACCAGTAAGCTGGTGGGAAATGAGTTGCAAAAAATGGCTTAAAACTAAGCTGTAGTCTTTCCTGTAAGATCCATCACTCTAAGCAAAGCCTCAGTGCAAATGAAGTGGCAGGAACTCATATAATATCTTTCACCTCCCAGGCCCTGGTAAGTGGTAAATAAATAACATGATCTGGGTAGTTTTTTGTTCCCACAGATTTTCTGTTTTCCTGTGAAGAAACTCTACCTTCGTTACATAACAGCAAAACTCCTATTGGCAGCCCAGTCATAAGTAACTTTTAGATTATTTTAAGGCTCAATTTTAAAAGCAAGAAATGATGCTACTCAATCTGGGAAAGAAGGAAAACAGCAACATCAAGGCTTAGTGACTTGTCTGACAATTTTGCAGTCATTCAGTGGCATAACAATGGTTAAGATGTTTTTAGTTCCCTTTCTAGACCCATTTGAACATGCTGTTTCTGTGTCATGTGAGAAACTGGCAGCCGAAGAATCTCGTTTTCTCCTGCAGCTTTAAGAAAGTTATTTCCTTTGGTTGCTTGGTTTCCAGCATGGCCACAAATGTCCCAAAGGAGAAAATACCTCCAGTATCACTTAGTTATTACTGCAGTCTAAGAAAAGGTCCTGCATCTAGGTCAGAACAGTCTTCAGTATCACTACCAGCTGAAGGATGAGGTTTCAGAAAGCAGCCCTGCAGAAAAAGACTCAGGGGTGCTGGTGGATAAAAAGCTGGACATGAGCCAACAGTGCATGCCTGCAGGCCAATGGCATTCTGGGCTGGATCAAACGAAGAGAGGGCAGCAGATGGAGAGAGGTGATTCTGCCACTTTGCTCTGCTGTGGCAAGACTTCACCTGGAGTCCTCCATCCAGCTCTGGAGCCCTCAGCACAGGAAGGACATGGACCTGATGGAGCGGGTCCAGAGGAGGGCTACAGAAATGATCAAGGGGCTGGAACACCTCTGCTATGAAGACAGGCTGAGGGAGCTGGGTTGTTCATCCTGCAGAAGAAAAGGCTCTGAGGAGAACTAACAGCAACCCTCCAGTATCTGAAGGGGCCTACAGGGAATCTGGAGATGGATGGTTTGCAAGGGCCTGTAGTGATGGGAGAAGGGGCAATGGGAGACAGCAAAGGAAGCAAATGGCAAAGAAAGACAGGAATGCAAGAAGTTGCCCCGGGAGGTTGCTGAGGTCTTGTCCCTGGAGATACTCAAGCTGAGGCTTGACAAGGCTCTGGGCAACCTGATCTATTGAGGATGTTCTTGCTTACACCAGGGGGATTGGACTAGACGACATTTAAGAGCTTGCCTCCAACCCAAATTATTCTGTGACTGTGGGATCATTCTAAGACTACGGGAAGCGTGATTCTGGGGAAGAAAAACAAAAACTATGACGCCCCGGAGTGGCTCTAACACAGCATGATGTGGACAGACTGGACCAATGCCTGCCTTGAGATGGCGGCAAAAGCTCCCCAGCTCAGCATCCCCCTGCCTGAGCCTCACACAAATTCCCAAGTGCCCCAGCCACTGCTTTACACCAGTGTTTGATTTTCCTGGGTTTTCCCTATTTTTTCTGGTAGTATTCCAGTGTAACCAACCTTCTCCCATCCAGCAGAAAACAGATTCATGGGATCCATTGAGGGAGATGATTGGCTACTGCAGTAACAGCCGAGCGACTGAGAGGTGAAGGGCTGATGGAGGCTATGAGAGCCCCTCAGCTTCTTCCCTGGTCCACAGCGATACATGAAGGGCCTGGGGGAGCATCCAGAGGAGAAGATGATGATCGTAAGGGCCTGCTGAGGACAACCAAGGCACACCCATGGGCACAGCCCATTTCAAAATACCCACCCAGGTTCCTCAGACACACCAAAAGACAAAAAGTGTCATACAGGAGCAGAGATTGGTAAGAACAACTGAAACTAAGGTGGTTGAAACATCATGAAAACTTTATTAGCATCTACCTCTCCTTCTAATCTAACTACAACTCGCTTAACCATTAATGGCGTTAGTAAATAGTCACTGATGACCTGAAGCAACCTTTCCTTCAGCAGTCACAACACTTTGCTCTGCTGACTGTGTTCCTGCTGTTAGAGACTTGCCAAGGTCAAGGTTTCACACCCTTCTCAGCTCAAGGGCAGAGTGCTGCCTCTTCAAGGTCAAATCCTTCCTAGCCTAAGGCAGTCCTTGCCACCTAAAGGAACCTTGTTTATTTGGAGGGTGGTTCTGGAACAGGCTGCCCAGAGGGCCTGGGAGGCTGTGCCTGGGGCAGACCCTTCCCCAGCTGGCCTTGCACCAGGTGATCTTCAGAGGTCCCTTCCCACCACCTCTTGGAGTCCCTTGTTTGCCACAGGATGCCAGGCCCTGCACCTGGCACAGCTGTGGGACCTCTGTTAAGGATCACGACTTCTTAACACTCGCCGTTCTCCAGACAAACTGCGGCCTCCATGCTGAAGGCACATTGTTCTCCTGGAGGAGGCAGGGATGTCACCCTTGGTGCTTTGACCTCGACCCTCAGCCCAGTCTCCCCTCTGTTGATGGTTGATGCTGCTTCACTTGTTGCCAGGTCCTGGGATGCCGGGTCCTCCTGAGCTGCCCGGTTCTCCTCCTGGGACACATCCAGCTGCAAACAGAAAGGATACAAAGCTCATCGCCTGCCCTGGGGACACAACCTGCAGGAAGCAGCAAAGCTGGTGGACAAAAGCGCTGAAGAGCTGCCAGCTCTACCCCAGGGCCCCTGCATGTGCTGCTGCAAGCCCTGGTGGCTGTCCTGGAGCAGAGGGGTGACACCAGGGGCATCTCTGTGTGCTCCAGCTCTCCAGCAGGGCGGTGACTGTGGAGCTGAGAGCACCTTCAGAATCTGTCTGGTGCTAGGAGCACCCTCGTCTAATGGGAGGTGTCCCTGCCCATGGCACGGCAGGAGCGTGGGACTGGGTGAGCTTTAAGATCCTTCTGAAGCCAAACCATTTCATGCTTCTATAATTCTATGACTCTACGAATGACCTCCCCAACACGGGCGGGTGGAATTGGGAAGGCAGGAAAGCATTTCCAGGCCTCTCAGCAAGCACAGCACGAGGGTGGGTGTACAGCAGGTCAGAACCAGCACCTTGTGCCCTGCCGGGGTTCCCATCCAGCAGATCCTCTCTGCCAGCGTCCACGTGTCCCTCAGCAGCTGCCCAGGCACCACCTCCAGGGTCTCGTCTGCCCTCGGCTCCTCCCTCTGCCCCTCAGGTGATGGTCAGGGGGGCCAGCGCTGTGTTTCCCTTCCTGGCAGGGGGAGTTAGCGGGCCCTGCGCCCGGCACGGCTCTGGGACCGCTGCCGGGATCGGCTCCTCGCAGCACGCTGTGCTCCAGAAGAACTGCGGGCTCCACGCTGGCGTCGCTCTCTTCTCCTGGAGGAGGCCAGGATGTTTTCTTCAGGGCTCGGAGCTCGGTCCTCACTCCTCCGCCCGCTCCTCCGCTGATCCCGCTGTGCCGGCTGCCTTCTGGGGCTGCGGGACCTGCCCCGGGACTGGCCCCTTCTCCCCTGCTGTCGCCTTGAGGAATTCCTCCGTGCTCGCCGGTGCCGCTCGCTCCTCCCCGAGGAGACCGGCCTGTCGCGGTCAGGCCTGGCAGATCTTCCCTGGAGGGGAGCAGCACCCCGAGCCCTGCTCTGCTGCTGCTCCCGGCTGCCTGGGGAGTGCTGAGCCTGTCTGCGGCCACGGAGATCCAACCTCTGGGACCTTTGTGGGACCCTTTCTTGGGCTGCGGCATGGCCATCGAGCTGCCTCAAGGGGGACCTGCTCCGGACCCTCTCTTGGGCCCCGTTATGGCCATAGAGGGACGGAGCAGGAGGACTGCTCCTGACCGCCTCTTGGCCCCGATGTGGCCATCGAGGTGCCACAAAGGGGTCCAACTCTGGACTCTCTCGATGGTCCCGATGTGGCCATTGAATCTCCGCCATGTGGGAGTGCCATGGGCCCCGGCATGTCTGCCAAGCTGCTGCAAAAGGGACCTCTCGACTCTCTCTTGTGCCTCAGCGTTTCCATCAATGTTCCACCTATGGGATGGGTGTGAGCGGCTCTCCCGGGACCCGGTCGGGCCACCATCTTGGTCCCAGATGTCAGGTCCTTGGGGCAGGTGGCCTACGGGGTGCTGCTGCCCCCTTTCTAGAGCATTACGTTGAACTTGCTCTCGTCTGAAAGCCTCAACATCGTGCATCTCATATTGTTGGGGTCCCAGCTGACGGAAGATATAGCGAAAATGTATGTGGCAGACGGGACAGTTGGAATTTGTTTGGATCCACTCCCAAATGCACTGAAAACAGAAACAGTGCCAGCACCTGCTCGCACAGGCTAGGTTGCTGATGGTGTCCCTGCAGATTGGGCAGGTGTTGTCAGAGATATCCAGCAGCGTGGGCGCAGGCATCTGGCTGGTGCTGGCAGCAGGGGAAGAGGAGCCCTGGGTGGGCAGGCTCTGCCTGCGGCCATTGAGATCCCAACTCTGGGACCTTCTTTGGATTAACTCTTGAGCCCCAGCATGGACATTAGCGTCCTGACTCTGGGGTAGGCTCTGGACTGACTCCAGGGCCCTGACCTGGCCACCACCTTGGCCCGAGCTGGCAGGACTGTGGGGCTGGTGGCGTGAGGGATCCCGCTGCCTCCTTTCTGCAGCAATACGTTGAGCTCGCTCTCGTCTGTAGAGCTCAACATTGTGTATCTCGTATCTGTAGAATCCCAGCTCTCGGAAGATAGAGTAAAAACACCTCCGGCAGAGGGGGCAGGTGGAACGTCTGAAGGCCCACTCCATAATGCACTCGAAACAGAAAGAGTGGAAGCACCCACTCACGCAGGATCTGTTTCTGATGGTTTCCCGGCAGATTGAGCAGATGTCCTCAGAGACATAGGATGGCCAGGCCTGGGGCACCTGACTGGAGCTAAAAGCAAAAGAGGAGCTGTCCTGGTCTGCCAGCTCCTCCTGGGTGGCCAAGTCTGCTTGGGCTTCCAGGCTGCCTTGGTTTGCTTGTCCGTGGGCTGCCCGATCCTGGCCTGCAAGACGCTCCTGGTCTGTCCAAACCTCCTGGGCTGACGGGTTCTGATGGTTTGCCTGGCCTGAGCCTGCCAGGTCCTGGACTGCCGGGACCTCATTCTGTGCCACCTCCTGCTGCAAACAGAAGGGATACAAAGCTCATCACCTTCCCTGGGGACACAAACTGCAGGAAGCAGCAAAGCTGATGGGCAGAAGCACTGAAGGGGTGCCAGCTCTGCACCCTGCTCTAAGGGGAAGTGTCCCTGCCCATGGCATGGTAGGAGCTTGGGACTGGGTATCCCTCCCAACCCAAGCCCTTCCATGCTTCTCTAGTTCTCTGACACTAGGACTCACCTCTCCGATTGGCGGATGCAGGAACTGGAAGTGCCGGAAAACGTTGCCCATCTACCCAAGAAGAACAACACACAGATGGGGGTGCAGCAGGTAGGGACCTGTGCCCTGGGCCCTGCCGGTGTCCCCGTCTAGCAGATCCTCTCTGCGCTCTCCTCAATCAGATTGCGGGATGGGGGTCCTTCGTCTCCCCTCCTGCAGACCACTGTCCTCCAGGCGTGAGGACAACCCTGTGACTGGTCAGGGCTGCAACCGGCCTTAAATAGCCTGTTGGAGTCATTGTGACTCTCTGGTGACAACACAGTGTTGCTGGTGGCCACACCCAGGAGACGTGAGCCCCAGCCTTGGGGCTGGGGACTGAAAGCCCCGATTGACAAGCGTACGGTGTCCAGTGCGGAGATCCCCAGGACAGGAAAGAGATGAGCATAGTGGAAAGAGTCCAGGACAGGAGCATCTCTGTGCTGAAAAAGCCGAGAGTGCTTGCGGTCAAGGGAGCCGATGTGCCTTGAGCACACACAGGCCCCAGCCAACCTCCAGTTAGTTCTCCTGAAGTCTCTTAATCACCAGGAAGAAAAGGAGAGAGGAGAAAGAGAAGGTGGATGAAATGCAGGAGGAGGAGGAGGAGGGAGAGGAGTGTTTTGGAATGGCTAAAGTTTATGTAGGAAGTGCCCAACCCCCTGCTAGGATCATGTAAACTGACAGGAGTCTAGAGCTATACAGCATACACTGGAGCTAGTGCAGGGTTACCTTTATGATGCTGGAAATGAATAGCTACTTCTCAAGCACAATTCTGCTTCAAAGGTACATTCCTAAGGCAGTGACATGAATCACCCTTAGAAGGTGCCTGTTTCCAGTACTCTTTCAGGTGAACCAGCAACCATTTCCATACTTACACTTTCAAAAGTGTACATAAATACCGTCATTTTTATTGATGAAGAAAGAATTCTTTATATGATCTTGATTATTACGATCTTGATAATTCTAAGGGGACGCTTTCAGAATGAAGCATAGTGGAAGATTTTTGTAGCAGCTGAATTTGGGGCCATCTGACCACTGCTCTACAGAGCCCAGCGTAATGTAGGAAGTTCCCTGTTTGGTGGAAGCATGCTCAGATACAATAGAACAAGGTTTACACCACATCATGAGAATTCATTTTTCCTGTGTATTTTGCAGCTTTTGAAATTGTCATTACTGATGTCCTGAGCAAATACATTGCTGGCCGCACCAGCTACCAAAAAGGAAACTCGGTCGTTTTAGGAACTGCTGGTTTCTGGAGGATGCATATTCCTGGTTACAATCTGACTCTGAAACCTTTCTATGATGATACCCGAAAGAAGAAAGACTTTAAATGGGACTTACAACAGCAAGCTGCTTTTGAAAGCATTAAGCAGAAGATTGTGCAGGCAATGGCCCTTGGACCAATTCAAAGAGGGCCAGGCATTAAAAATGTGCTCTACACCAGAGCCGGGAGTGACGGTCCTACATGGAGCCTCTGGCAGAAAGCTCCAGGAGGGAGTCGAGGTCAGCCCCTAGGATTTTGGGGTCAAGACTACAAAGGCTCCGAGGCCACCTACACAGCCACTGAAAAAAAGAGAGTGGCCCGGTATGAAGGAGTTACAGCTTCTTCAGAAATGATTAGTACTGAAGCACAGCTCCTGCTGGTGCCTCGATTCCCTGTACTGGGTTTTATATACACAGGTAGAGAATCTTCCCTTCATCATGCTAACGATGCTACATGGAGTAAATGGATTGCCTTACTCTCACAGCGAGCTAGAAAGATTCAATCATCCAGAAATTGTAGAAGTGATAACTGATTGGCCAAATGGCACACACTTTGGAATGCCACCAGAAAAAGTGGTAAGAGAGGCTAAAGAAGCACCACCATAGGACCAGCTACCAGAGAATGAGGAACAAGATGCTCTTTTCACTGATGGATCCTGTTGTCCGGTAGGAAGCCATCAAAAGTGGGAAGCTGCTGTATGGAGCCCTACACGGCTAGTTGCAAAAACAGATGAAGGAGATGGTGAATCAAGTCGATTTGCAGAGATGAAAGCCATCCAGTTGGCTTTGGCCATTGCTGAGCAAGGAAAGTGGTCGAGACTTTATCTCTATACTGACTCATGGATGTTAGCAAATGCTTTATGGGGCTGGTAAAAGCAGTGGGAGCAAAACAACTGGCAACACAGAGGTAAAGCTATCTGGGCTGCTGAACTGTGGAAAGACATTGCTGCTTGATTAGAGAAACTTGATGTAAAAGTGCATCGTGTAGATGCCCACGTACCTTCATATCGAGCTACCGAGGAACATCAAAACAACCAACAAGCAGATGAGGCCGCTCGAGTGTTCCAAATAGATCTGGACTGGCACCATAAAGGTGACCTACTTCTAGCTAGATGGGCCCATGACACTTCAGGTCATCAAGGCAGGGACGGAACATACCCATGGGCTTGTGACCGAGGGGTGAATTTAACTTTGGACGCTATTGCACAGATTATTGTGACATATGCACCACAATGAAGCAAGATAAAAGGTTGAAACCTCTGTGGTATGAAGGGAGATGGTCAAAATATAGGTATGGGGAGGCCTGGCAAATCGACTGTATCACACTGCCTCAAACGTGACAGGGTTTCAATTGTCCTCTATATTTGTATATATGTTTGTTTAGTTTCCAACCCATAAGCCTCTCCCCCCTTATTCTCTCTCCTTTCTTTTTCAGGGAGGGGAGAGGGGCTAATAGGGAGCATCTGTCATTTGGTTTAATTGCCAGGCCAGTGTTAAACCATGACAATTGCATACTTTGCTAACAAAATTTATGGATTGGCTTTTGAAAGTCAGTGTGGAAAAGAGTCAAGGTCAGAACTATGTTAGAGTTATGCATGGGTTTCTCTGGACTTCCTCACCTAGCCTCTGCTCTGCAGCATCTTTTTAGAGGTGTTTAGTTTTAATTCTTTCAAACAAGCCACTTGTGATTCTGCATATGAAGTGTATGAAGTATGAAGGCCAAGTGCCTGAGATTTCTTAGACATTGTTCTGTTTCTAATCTTAAGTGAACTATGATGAAATTACGGACAATTTGGAAAATCACACCCTATATTGAAATGAGCAGACTTAAACACAGGAAAGGCATGAAGAGGTAATCAAAAAGCAGAACTTAAAATTTGAAAGCTGTGCTCATTTTTAAAAATACCTTTGCAGTTAAAACTTAATTGTCTGGTTTTTCTCATTATGCCAGTGTATACTAAAGAAGCTGATGGGGACAAAGGCAAGAGCAGCACAGTAACTGCCCTTTTCTTTCCTGTAACCCACACTTTGGATCATCTGGTTGCTCTGTGTTTGTCTTTTAACTGAGCAGGAAGCTGAGGGTAAGAGAGACGATGTCTTGTTTGCAGGATGAAGGGCAGCTTGAAAATAAGCATCATCTTTTTCAACATTGTGAAGAGAGGAAAGAGCTTACTTGGGGTGTAGAAAAAAAAAAAAAAAAAAAAAAAGATCTTACCGATTCTTTGGCATCTCTGTGCTCTACTCCTTGCAAGTCCGTTAGTCCAATGTATTTTTGAAGGCATGTAATGTATTGTATTTTCCTGGCTTGTATTTTTTGGGGAAAACTTCCCAAATGTATCTCAATTCAATGTTGGGGAAACAGTTCAGAAATATACAGGTTGTGAGCAATCCTGACTTACTTCAACTTAGGCTACATTGGGTTAATACTTATTGAGGCCTAGTTAGAGGCCTGAGAAGAAGCTAATGGGAAAGAGGTAACTAATTGGCAACAGGAGAGGAAAATAATTATGTGAGAAGATGGTTCCGTGAGAATGGTATGTTGATTGGAATACAAAGCCACCCGCCTGATAACATAATATAAATAAGACTTCTCTATATATAGTGGATGTGAGTTTCTTAATAAACGATTTTCCTGCAATCATATTGATGCGTACATGGAATCCTTAAGCCTCCGCAGATTGTTTTCCCACAATTCAAGATTATCTGGGTTAACTTCCCTCCATTTAAACAATACTTTTGGCATTGAATTTTGTAGAGAATATAACAGTAGAGACACTGTACTTTGCCCTACTACAGTTTTTGGGAGAGACGGCCGGATGGTATCAACTCCCACTTGGTCCATACTACTATAGGCACCGTGTGGTTAAAAATGTGGACACCGCTGCACAGGGAAGTCACAGTATCTCTTGTAGGGAATCTGTATAAGTGAACATACCATCTTTGTGTCTTTGGGTTGGAATGTGATTCTTCAGTCTAGCTGTGTCCATTGGAAAATTATGCTGGACCTTGGCTCAGTCTCAAGAGAGGAAGCTCAAAGGATTTGTACAGTATTAACTCCAGCAAAACAAAGTGCAAAAACGGCAGCAGTTGTTTTTTTTTTCCCAGTAGCTCCTTCTGTAGCATTTCATGAACTCCAGGTATTTTTGCTTTACTGTGTAGTGGGTCATTTTCTGCTCTACAGGTCTAAGCACTACACCACTGAAAGCAAACAAACAGTTTTGGCCTGGAGAAGGACTTGTGCTCCTTTTACTTCCCCAGCCCAAGTCTATGAATAGGGACATGACAAGAAGCCTTGAAAGGGAAGCTTCAAGAATGCTGCACTGCTGAAGGAAAGGAGAGATAGCAGTCAGACAGCTTGCTTTTGGGGTTTGTGGACCTTGTCTGCTGTCCCACTTAAAGTTTCCATCTCCTTTCTCATCCCATTCAAGAACAGCTGTACTGTACTGGACCAAAGTCTCCTGGTCTCCACAGGTGGGAAGTCCTTAGAAAGCGTAAGAAGACTGCAGAAATAGGCTGCTCAAGTTTTTTCAAGACTTGTTGATGGCTGCTGTTTAGGGACATCTCCTCTCACTCAATCCGTTTCTTACCTTAGAGGACAACACCTCCAACCCTCCTTCCCTTCCTGTCCCTTCTGAACGGTTTATATCCATCAACAGCCACACTCCAGATGTAGGATTCGTCCCAGCAAATTTCAGTAATGGCCACTATGTCGTAGCCTTCCAGCAGCACGGTGCCTTCCACCTCTTCCGCTTTGTTGCCCATACCGTGGCCCATACCCGTCTTCTCCAGGACAGTCCCCAGCATTTCGGCAGCACAGGCAGAAGGGAGTGGAGTGCAGCTGGAAGGAACCTGCAACAGACATCTCGTCCAGCTGCCCAAACGCTTCCGAGCTGACCAAGCATCACATTACATTGCACTGAAGGCTCCTCAGCTTATTGAGTCTCAGTGTTGTGGGGAAACCTCAGGGCAGGACAGTGACTGGCCTCTCCAACACGTGCAGTGTGAGCAGGGGCTCCCTGAGGCGTGGGAGGGGCACCTCCAGGTCACCCAGCTGCTTGACAGTGATTGTATGTAATTTAAATTCAAGAATATCTAACTACACAACTTTAATATCTAATGCTGGTTTTGAGAATTATAGAGTTATAGGATGGTTTGTGTTACTGCACTTATTACGAAAGGAAGGCAAAAGAGAATTACTTCAGATGTACTGAAAATTAGCAGCCATGACTTTACTTTTAGAGAGAGAGAAAATTCAGTACATTGAAAAATTTATTATCTAATCGCATTAGATTAACTAAAGGTATGCAATTTCCCCCAAGATAATAAAGCAAAGATATTGATAGGAGTTCATGTTGAAGGCTGAAAGAGGTCCACGACACATTTTACCTAACAAACCCAAGTGAAAAAAAATTCAGAAGACTTATGAAGCTCACTGTCGCAGTGCGAGACGGGGACCCAGTTTGATGCAAACAAATTGTCCAACTTTATTGAATCAAAAGGCAATATTTATACACTAATCTAAGAGCTAATGCCACGTATACATATTGCTGATTGGTGATTTCTACATCTCGTTACACACGTTTTAACTTGATTGGTTACAAAGCATTTAGCAACAATTAACTAACAAAGCTTGTCTTTCACACATTTGAGCTTCTTTGTAGACATTACAATCCTGCCGAGTCCCTTAATCTAATCGTCTTGCTTACTCCTTAACCTTCGAGTGTTCTAACGTACTGTTCCTTGCGGTTACAAAAGTTGCTTCAAGCAGCACTGTCCTTGCACGTAGCCCAAGGCTTCTGTTGAAATTATCAGCAATTGTTCGGTGCTGACAGTCTGAGGCAGTACAGCCTCAGCTCACTAGTAATATTTCACAAGAATAGGACTTGTCAAACTCCATTTTTTCAAAGTAACACGCATAAATTTAAGTGCTGCAAGTTAGTTAGTTTTTACTAGTCTGCATTTT